>NW_015554865.1:496196-502275 GCF_001515605.1 Sinocyclocheilus anshuiensis
TATTGCTCGCCGTTTTATTACAATTATTTGTAAAAAGTGTTTCTACAGCATTTTTTTGTCATGTAGTGTCTATTAGTGCAACTGAGCAAAACATATACAGTATTTGTTTATTTTTGATTAATTAACAAACAAATAAATTATATATATATGCTTATTTATTTTAGTCAATTAAATGTTTCTAACAAAATTAGTGACATGGATAGTAGCTATTTAACCTTTGAAGTTTGTTTTATGTTGTCTAAACTGTTTGGGAATTGATCAAGTTTTAAAGTTTCTATACCCCAGAATTATTATTATTTTAATTATTTTCCTGATTAGTTATCTGACTGTAAACAGAAACCCTTGCTGTAGTAATAATGCTAATTATGTAATTTTGCTTTCACACAAGACATTGAGCTAAAACCTTAAGAAAACATTAAAGATATATTCATGTTGTATATTCCTGGGGCTGTGGATAAAGGTGTCTGAGTAATTAGTAAATGTAAAGACATTAAACTCTGACATGCTGTCATTTACCACAGTAAATAATTCTGACTGGAGTTTACTACAGTAATGTGAGATCAGTGGGGGAAACTTTACTCGATTGTCTTCACGATCAATGAGTCCAGTGTTTTTCAGTCCAGCCGTTTGTTTATGTAACCCAGAAATTCCTTGAAAGATTCATGAACAAACAAAAGAAAGCCACCGAAGTATGGCATAAATATGTGTTCATGTTAGTTTGTCATACTTGAGTAAACTAAAAAGCCCTTGATTAAGTTTTTCGGCGTGTTGTTGCTGAGCGATATTAGAGGTTATTGTGGCCTGTGAGTGTTTGCTAACACGACAGAATACAGTGAACGGCTGCGATGTTTGAGAAACATAAAGATAAAAATGGAGGAATGAGACGCTGATGACAGATGAGTTTTCAGTCTTGTTAAGGTTACCCAATGGAAATCCTTCAATAATCCTTTCCAGCAATGCAAAGAGTGGCACCAACCTTGAACATTCAATGAAAACATGAAAAACAGTTTCATAACTATTACAGACATGACAAAAGGGCAAAATATTCAAGTTAAATTTGAATACAAAGAGAGAGAGAGAGTCTAGGAAGAATGCATTATGAATAATGTATTGCCATTGTGTGCATAAAATGTAATCATGTAATCCATAAAAATAAACTGTAATCTGATTTTGAGCATTTTGAAATGTAACCTAATTACAAGTACTTAATTTATGGAATCTAATCTAGATTACATGTAATCAGTCACTACCAGCACAAATGTCTTTCTTCCTACACTCTAAAAAATGCTGGGTTAAATATAACCCAGCGCTGGGTTAAGAAGGGACAAACCCAGCTATTGGGTTGTTTCGACCCAGCGGTTGGATTCAAAACAACCCAACCACTGGGTCAAAAATATTCAAGTTAAATTTGGATACAAAGAGAGAGAGAGAGCATCTAGGAAGAATGCATTATGAATAATGTATTGCCATTGTGTGCATAAAATGTAATCATGTAATCCATAAAAATAAACTGTAATCTGATTTTGAGCATTTTGAAATGTAACCTAATTACAAGTACTTAATTTATGGAATCTAATCTAGATTACATGTAATCAGTCACTACCAGCACAAATGTCTTTCTTCCTACACTCTAAAAAATGCTGGGTTAAATATAACCCAGCGCTGGGTTAAGAAGGGACAAACCCAGCTATTGGGTTGTTTCGACCCAGCGGTTGGATTCAAAACAACCCAACCACTGGGTCAAAACAACCCAATAGCTGGGTCAAAACAACCCAACCGCTGATTCTTCACACTGATAAAAACTACAGGACAAACATTATGGTGTCTCACAATGATCACAGTGTCTATGAAAAATTCCTCATTGCCTTTGATAGTGAAAATACATGCACACAAAATGGCCAAATAGGAAGCCATAATTTGGAAACCAGTGAATCTGATTCATATCTCTAGAAAACAACAGGAGCCCATTACGACCCCGAAGTCATTTCTGTTCATTCCAGCGGGCCGATGCATGTGACTAAGAATAATAAAGCGTGATACTCGGAGTCAGGTGTGAGCGCGGCTCCTCATTGTTCTGCTGGGAGGGTCCTCTGGACGGGAAACGAGCAGGTTGTTCCAGACGGAGGCTGCGAGTGGAACAGTTCTTTATTGAAGGGCGGGAAGTCATTCCATCAATGCAGAAAAAAACACCAAAAAAACTTCCTTGCGCCTCCGTTTCCCAGTGCCTTTCAGTTGAAAAGAACAGTTCTGTATTCTGGAGTTACATGTTCATGAGCATGAGATCAACACACACCAGACCAGCGCTGGCCAAGCAGTTACTGTGAAGAGCCAGGAAATGTGGGGCGAAATGCTGCATTGTGTCAAACTATAACATAAAAAATAATAATAAGTCTTATATTCTCTACATTTCAATGCACAACATATTAAAATTACCCTTATATATATATAGCGTCTGAACAATTCCACTGAACCCCAGGAAATTTCTTATTTTTTGTGTTGTTGTGTTTAATGATGATGATGACATTTAGCTTTTTAATGAATAGTACTTGGGGATTCAAAATACAATAAGTAAAAACAACAAAAAAAACGTGTTTGTTTGTTGCTCTTTGAGGTTTGAAGCAGTGTTACTTTAGTATCATTGAGATATTGTAGTTTTATGCTTTTTTAATATTAAAAATATTTTTGTATTTTCAGTTTTCATTATAAGTTTTAGTTTAGTTTATTTTAACTTAATTTAATTACTGTACGTTGTGTGTTTGTTGTTTTCTTTAGTTTCCTTTTTTAATTATAGTTTTATTCATTTTTTTTTCAGTTTTAGTTATTTTAGTACATGAAGTTAAACTAAATGAAAATTAGAAATGTTGTCTGAAACAAAATGATTTTAAGTCTTTTTTAATGTTTTATATTATTTTAGTTAACACTTATTTTAAGCAATTAAACATTTTTTTGTTGTTGTTGTTGTTTGTTGGTTTGAGGATTCCTGAAAGAAGAGCCTCTAACATCAACATAAAGTGATATCCACAACCCATTTTACATCTGCTGTTCATATTTCTGAGCCAGACAGGATATTTAACAAAAATACTGTAGTGGATTATCATTATTATATATTTTGTTTCTTCTGTAGTATAATTGGATGGTAAAAGTGTTTCTGTTTGAGCATTGGTTAGAGGGTTAAAAGTAGGTCTTGGTGAAAACAAAATGCATTTTAGAATTACAAAGGAAAATATTGTTTCTTTTTAATAATGTGCAGTGATTAATTGCATAGTAAGACTATTAGAAAAATTGGCACAGTTTTGATTTCATGTGAAAATTCTGCTGTTTGACTGAACTTGAAGAGGTCTCAAATGTCATCCGTTTGTTTTGAGGCTTGGATGAAAATTCAAAGGCACCACACTTGAACAAAAATAGTGCAAATGCATTAAAGTACCACTGGAGTTTCCACTGGAGTTTTATATTCTCAGGTGTGTGCTGCTCTATGGTCTGTACTGAGCATGTATTTCACACATGACGGAGTCTAATGGTCCTCCAGTACTGTGTCGGTGCTTGAACCCGTGTGTGAATTAGCAAACAGTGCAGAAAAAGAGGCCTTTGTTGTCAGCGTCTTGACTGACAGGAAATGGCCCGTAATCAGAGCGCATTTGAGCGCCGCAGCATTCCTGTCAAATGACACAAGTTCAGCGGGGCAATTAGCTCATTAGTCAACATAAACATATAACAACCTCTGCCCAGCTGGTGGCGTTAGTGCTACACACACACACACACACACACACATACATGCACGCACACACACACACACACACACACACACACACACTGCGTGATGATCCACAAACACACGTCTACTGGTTTAAGTCTCTGACTGGCTATAATCCTATAAAGACTCTGACTGTTGATGTAAGTAATTCTGACAACTGTTGCAATGAAGATTTTTAATTGACACTTTATAACAACTTACACCAATAACAGTAACATTCTCTTACAAATTACTGAACAGTTCATTGCTTATGCATACATTTACAATATTGGAAATGCCATAAAAGTTCAAATGATATACTCATATTTGAATGTAGATCAACTCCTGGGTGATCTGTGTGGAGTCAGGCTTGATTTCCAGCTGTTTCGTCCCTCCTCTCTCCCATGTTACTTCCTCACAAAACATGAAAACATGGCAGCAAAATAATCAAAACTCATCAATCAATAGACCTAAAATATAATATTAGAATATAAACAAAATTAAAAAAAAATGTTTTATTTCAGTTGTTTGCCAAAGCAACATCTTTCATTTTAATTTAGTTTGACTTGATGTACTACAATAACAACAGATAAAATAAATATTAATATACACACACACACACACACACACACACAGACACACAGAGGGAGCGATTACTTCCTCACAAAACATGAAAACATGGCAGCAAAATAATCAAAACTCATCAATCAATAGACCTAAAATATAATATTAGAATATAAACAAAATTAAAAAAAAATGTTTTATTTCAGTTGTTTGCCAAAGCAACATCTTTCATTTTAATTTAGTTTGACTTGATGTACTACAATAACAACAGATAAAATAAATATTAATATACACACACACACACACACACACACACACACACACAGAGGGAGCGAGAGAGCAGACACTACTAAAATTACTAAAAAATAACAAATATTTAAATAAAAAATATAAAACTAAAATCTGATTCAAAATATTTATAAAAACTATAATAGTATTTCATTGATACTAAAATAACACTGATTCAGTGACACCATAATGTTTACAAGCTCTGATTCTCGTCAGTCCGCATGAATCCAGTCCATTTTCAGATTCTGACAGTTCTGTTTTATGACTCTTAAATGTTGCAATCTGATTCACATATTCATTCACGTATGCATTAAATGTATTCTGAACAAAACTCGAGCACATGCTTTGTCACCAGAGCTACTGCAAATATAATAGTCATTTTGCCTAAAAAGAAAGCTGACATTTACGCCAACAGCATTTAGCAAATGTGTAAAAATAAATTCAGTCTCCTTCACTGAACAAGTTGTACGGTGAAGTCGTACATAAATGCAGTATATATGCACATTTGTAAGACGTACAACTTTTTTTTACATAAAAAAAAAAACGTTAAAAAAACTGTGCAAACACAGGCATCACAGCACAAGGTATTTTTTAATGCAAAATAGTTGGATTGTTGAGTTTACATGCTTTTTTTTTCTTCTTCCGTTGATTATATTATTTCAGGTCAACACCAGCTCTTTCAATCCGATCAAAATGTATTTTGGATTGAGCTCAATTAGACTGATTACATAAAGGCATTTCAATCTGATTGAGTTATCATTCTCATTATAACAGACTATTTGGGTATATGTAAACATGCTACTGTGACAGGACTAGCATTTTTGCTAAATTTGCTATGAACAATTTGATTGAGCAGATTTTGGGGAACAGCAAACTTCTGCACACATGGAACCGTTTATAACACAAGGCCCTGTGCTGTGAACCTCAGATTGTGTGCAGGCCAGATGAGAAAAAGTAATGCAAAACTAACGTAATGCATTACTTTCCATAAAAAGAAAGTAATGCAATGAGTTCTTTTTCCTTTTTTTTTTTTTTTTTTTTAGGGAATAACACTATATTGTAATGCATTACCCTTAAAAGTAGCTTTCCCCATCACTGCTAGCCATCTCTTCCATGTTAATCTTGTTGGTCTCACTGGTGCTCAATCTGGTCCAAAATCGTACTCGACTGTATATGAAACATGAAATATGTTCAAACAGAAGGGCATATTCTCTGCTCCAAACACAAGAAGCCTTTTTTTTTGCAGCTCCTCTTCCTCTGTGTTTCTCTCTTCCTACTTCCAGATAATTGAGTGCTCTTGTTTCAGACATGCGGTTCTGTGAGTCGGGCCCCTGAGGGCCGGGGCCGGGCTGCTTATCGCAGCACTTTATCAGCATGAGGGAAGGGGATGTGGGTTAAAGCCATCCAGCGGCTGTCAGCAAACAGGCGTTTTGTAACCTGTAACCCAGAGACGTGCGATGTGCGAGAAGAAAAAGGGGCTGTTTGAGGGTGTGA
>NW_015554865.1:502374-502913 GCF_001515605.1 Sinocyclocheilus anshuiensis
TTTTGTGTGTGTGTGTGTGTGGGTGTGTGTGTGTGTGATTACCTGAGTACTGAAGATAACGTGTCTGGCCTTGCAGGACTAATACATGCCAGAACCATTTATGAGTACTGTCTTGGCTTTTTGTGTAGCCATGTAAATTGTTCAACAGCTGCTTGTTTTACAAAGCTTACTTGAAACTCGACATGGTTGTTGATTAAGTCTAAAACAATTCACCTCAAAATGAAAAATCTGTCATCATTTATTCACCCTGGACAGCATGTCCCAAAAGCATCATAAGTAGATTTTATTGGAACAATGTATTTAGGCTTATGGTCCAAAACCCAGATGATTGTAATATTTCTTTGGAAAACTTCTGATCTATTTTGCTTAGCTTTTCTTTTCCATACAGTGAAGTATGATAAAATAATTGCATATTGTTTGTTCACTATATTCAATATCTTTGGAGCCATGGAGCAACTTTTGGGGAATAACTTCAATTACAATTTTATCATTGTGTGTTAATTGCAAGGTTTTTTTTGTGTTTTTTTTTTTTTTTTTTT
>NW_015554865.1:503516-521672 GCF_001515605.1 Sinocyclocheilus anshuiensis
TTTTTTTGTTTTTTTTTTTTTTTTTTTTTGTCAATCCCTTCTGTCATGAAATTATGACAGCATTTTCCATTTTTAATATCAAACCACACCCTTCTGCACTGGATAATTTATTTTCCTCAAATTATATATACATTTACATTTACAGTTGGAGTGGCAGGGAAGACAAGAAGCTCACTGTTTGCCAGGTTGAGCTGTAGGTGATGATATTTCATCCATGCCGAGATGTTCCCCAGGCAGCCTGAGATCCGTGCAGCCACCGTTGGATCATCTGGTTGAAATGAGAGATAGAGCTGTGTGTCATCAGCATAGCAATGGTAGGAGAAGCCATGTGCATGTATGATGGGACCCAGTGATGTTGTGTATATGGAGAAGAGGAGGGGTCCAAGAACTGATCCCTGAGGAACCCCAGTGACAAGTTGATGTGCTTTGGAGCGGACCCAGTGATGTAGTGTATATGGAGAAGAGGAGGGGTCCAAGAACTGATCCCTGAGGAACCCCAGTGACCAGTTGATGTGCTTTGGATACCTCCCCTCCCCAGGCCACCCTGAAAGACCTACCAGTGAGATAGGATTCAAACCAGCGAAGTGGAATCCCTGTGATGCCCAGTGATGAGAGGGTGGAAAGGAGAATCTGATGATTCACAGTGTAAAAAGATAGATCCAGCAGAATGAGAACTGAATATATTCCTAAAAGCAAAAACATTTATACATATATATTATATATAATAAAAAAATATTATTGTATTGTATTGTAAAGACCATACTTCATCAGAATATTTTCTTTAGACATTAGCCAAAAATGTTAATGTAGGTTTTTATACTCAATTTTTAAACCTAATTTGACAAAAAAAAAGCTAAATTAGTTATAATAGAAAACAATTTTCACTTAAGGTAAAATTATTCAACTTTAATTTAATTAACTTACAAATACAAATTTATATTTACATATAAATACAGGAATAAAACAGGTTTAAAACCAGAAACCAAATTAGACCAGTTTAAAAATGCACTTTAAATAAAAGACACAGCTGTTTCACGTTTTCAGTGTGTCTAAGGCAAAGCAGTGTCTGTGAACATTGGGCCATTGTAAACAAAGCTCTTTTTCTTGACAGATCCCAGCTTGTGTTGCACACGTGGACAGGTGAGGCCCAGGTACAAACACAGGGGCGCTTGTTGCTCTGTCATACTTTCAGCAGCACCTCGCAGCAGTTTAAAGAGGCGGCTCTGGGCATCAGGTTACATTAGCATCCTTTTTTAGCTCCAGACCTTTTCCTCAGCACAGCCCCCACTCCATGCATATAATACGCTCTTTCATCAGCACATCATTAGCCATATGAGACATTCTGTGAAGGAACATCAAGGAGGCAGTGTTGAAAATGGAAATTTCGCCGGACCTCAAAGCCGCTTGTTGTGATGAATCCTTGAGAGGGCAGATTTGCTGTAAGTACAAGCCACACGGGCCTTCAATATTTCCGTCACAGGCGACTTTCATTTTCAAACAAAGCCGAGTTTATATTGGCATCCCAGCGAAACACAAGGATTAACCCGCGGCCCTTCTGTCGATTGACACGAATAGCTCTGCTCATGGCAGGCTGGGAAGGCTGCGGCGGCTTTGAGGAATTACAGGGACTAACATGTGACTGAGACGGGGTTGATGGGGTTTGTAAGATGGAACGAGGGCCGATGGAGGTGATATTCATTGGAAAATGCCATTCAATCTGGTTTGATACTAGATAAAGAGTCTTAACCATAACAGGCCTCTTTCTACTAGGAAAATCAGCAGTGTCAAAAAAGTAGAGTATGGCACTAGCAACACCAAGGTCATGAGTTTGAGTCCCTGATGAAATGTAAATGTGTACTTTAAATGCAATGCAAGTAATTTTGAATAAAAGCATCAGCCAAATGCGTAAATGTATATGTAGTGTCGATTAGTCCAAATTTTTGCTATCAGCATAAAGTGTGGTCCACTTTGTGGTTTATACAGGCAAAAAAAATGTCCACTTAGACAGGAAGAGACTGGAAACTGTTTATTTTGGTTTGTATTTGCCATTTAGTTGATGAAACAGTTAATATTGTACCTCAAAAATATAGGACTGGAGGAAACAGCCAATGGATATGAAAAGATAAACAGGTAAACTATTTAACTACATAAACTACTAAAGCCCAAAGTCTACTTCGGTTTTTACATGTGCACTAAGGTATCTGCACAGTCCATGTGATGTAATTTCATTATTAGCGTAGTACACATGCAACTTGATCTTCTTTTTGCACTAATTAGTTTACCCACAAGGTGGCACCACTGCCCCAGCCTGTTGTTTCACAGTTGAAAAATAAACAGATCAGAACAATGACAAACTACAATAGTTCAATAAACAAGAAGTTAATACTGTGTTACATTTTAGACACAAAATTGCCTGTTTTGCTCATTTCACAAACGAAAATAGTTCCATTCAAAGCCACAGCAAAACTGTTGTGCATCTCCGAGGAACACACGCAGCGGTGATTCATTACTGAACGAATTGAGTGAGCCAATGATTCAGTGACTTGTTCATTAAGACAGTCACTTGCTTCCTTTCTGAATGAATCAGCTGTTTGAATGTACTGGTTGAAGGAGTGATTCAATGACTCACTCATTAAGACAGTGATTTCCCACCTATTGGCAGTTTTAGTTTCATATTGCCATTACATTAATACTGATTTATTAGCTTTATTTATGCAAAGTTTTTTTAAATAAAATATTTATTTAAATGAATGCATACAGTTGATTTTAATATAATTAATTACATCATATGCCAATCACATATCGCAAATTAATCACACACAAATTTTGGCTGAGAAATTACTTCCAAATCAATAAAGTTATTATTGTGTTAATTGAGAAAAGTGTTGAATAGACATTACAAAAATGACATTAAGTGTTCACTCCAAAGTGGTGTATATTTTGCACTTTAGCCTCGGTTATAGAGAGGGATGGTGTAATCAGCTGTGGTCTGCTACCAAGGCAATTTGTGTTTAGAATGACTTAATTGAGAGGAATCATCAGTAATGACTTCATCCATCATAGCTGGACGGTGCCACCCCTTTCCATCCAGACTTAGACAAATCATGTCTATGACAAATCATGTCTATGACAAAGCGCTGGAGGTACTATGAAACCACACAATCATCTAAACAAGGTTGGTGGTTAAAATGAAGAAATAACAGTGCAGACAAACTTGGCTGCCGAGGATAATTCAGAGAACGTTTGTTTTTAGAAACCACTTAACAATTCTGGAAAAACAACATGTTGGAGGGAAACATCAAGTTGGTGTGGAGCAATTAAAGAGATAACAATCACAGATCGTTAAAAGAAGCTGTCACAATGAAAAGCCCGAAAAAATGCCAATGATTCCTGAGTTTCACTCCCTGAATCACTGCAGAGATACTGCACTATAACTCAGCCAGATTTATGGAAACTCAGTTGCTTAAATATTTACTCATGCATCGCCATTTATGATCATTTACAGACTGTGATACTATATATTTATAGGCTTAAAAAAAACAGTGATTTCCTAAAAACCTTGTTAGCTGCTAGTTAGTGAGCACTATTTAACTGTTTCTCTGGTGTCACATACTGTGAGTCAGCAGCTGCAATATTAGGTGTGAGTAAATAATACTACATTTAAACCTATTACTAGACTTGTCCAAGTACTACCACTACTACTCGAGTCCTAGTATTACTTCTATGACTATTACTGTATTACTTTAAACTACTCTTACTACCATTGCTATTACTTCCACTTTTAAAACAATAAAGACTGCAGCTATTCCTATCACTACTGGTTCTGCTTCTGCTATTACTCGCTTTTACTACTATACAACTATTAGTACTATTAGCGCTACTACCACTGCTCTTATCATATCTGCTGTGATTACCATTATTACTACTAATTTAATTACCATCACCACTATTACTAGTACTAGAAGTACTGCTACTACTTTAGTACTATTATGACTGCTTCCATAACTAGTAATATTACTACATCTGCTATCACTACCTCTACAATTACTACCATTGCTTGCACTTCTAATTTATTACTAAATTACAACTTTTGCTGTTATTAAAACTGCCATTACCACTGCTATTACTGTTTCTGTTTTTACTACTATTACTAGTATTAGTACTATTGCTACTACTGTTAATACAACCACTACTATTGCTATTTGTATTACTACTATCTAAATTACAACTGCTGTTTTTAAAACTATTACCAGCACTACTGTTACTACTACTGTTATTACTACGTCTAGTATTACTGCCATTGCTTGTAGTGCTACTACTACTACTACTATTACTTCTACTTCTACACCTACACATTTTAGTTTAATTACAACTACTTATGCTATTAAAACTATTATTACTACTACTGTTAATATGACCGCTACTATTACTACTTTTTTTACGACTACTTATATTACTACTACTGCTATTACTACCACTACTGTTACTATTAAATTTTAGTTAATTACAACTACTGCTGTTTTTAAAACTATTAATAGTACCACTGCTATTACCATCACTTCTACTACTACCACTACTATTACATTTATTTATTACTACAATTGCTTGTACTACTACTTCTTTTAGTACTTTCACTACTACTATTACTACAATTGCTTGAACTGCTACTTTCCTAAATAACAATTACTGTTGATTTTAAAACTACTATTACCACCACTACTCTTACTACTAGTTTTACTACTAGTAGTACTATTACTGATGTTATTACTACCACTATTTTTACTACAATTGCTTGAACTACTACTTCTTTTATCTGAATAACAATTACTGTTGCTTTTAAAACTACTATTGCCACCACTAGTATTACTACTACTTTTATTACTACCACTAGTATTGCTACCATTGCTTGAACTACTACTGCTACTGCTGCTTTTAAACTACTATTACTACTACTGCTATTTCTACCACTACTATTACTACGGTTATTACTACTACTATTATTACCATTGCTTGTACTTCTACTTTTGTTAAATTAAAACTACTGCTGTTTTTAAAACTATTAATACAATCACTGTTATTATCATCATCACTACTATATCTACTTCTGTCTTTACTACCACTATATTACATTTATTACTACCATTTTTAATACAATTGCTTGTACTACTTCTTTTAGTACTTTTACTACTGCTGCTATTACTATAGCTGCTAGTGTTACTAATACTGAACTGAATATTCTCCGAACAATGCAGCTGAATAAACAAATTCACATTTTAAATGCTGCTCTCACCAAAAGAGTCATGTTTATAACACAAAATAGATTGTACATACATTTCGTCACCATGGATTAGTTTGGACAGAACGAAATATCAGTCCCTGAAACTGACGACTGGAGCCCTGACCCGCAGGCAGCAGTAGACAGTGTTTAAGTGCCTGTGACCCTGTGCCTGGGGAAGATTGGCCGTCCTGAAGGCCCGTTTCCTGGAGTTTAGAGGGCCGTTCCCTCCTCCTCTCACAAGGCAGAGCTTCCTGTGTTTAAGACCAAGTAAGCTTCACCCCGAGAGACTATTTAATGCTGGCTCTGGTTCCAACACTGTCCTGCACGCATTACGCTTGGTTTATTCAGTGATAACAGCGAAAAACAAGCTCTTGTTGAAGAATCTGCCTCTGGAGTTCGAGGATTATTCAATCAGTCAGTGGTACGTCAGCTGATTACTGTCAGAAATAACAAAGAAAGAAATGAAAAGAACAAAATATACCTTTAAAAGATACCTAGTTGTAAAAATGACACTTCATGGCACTTTTCTAATCGTAATCTGCTCAAGAGTGATTAGAGGTTATAGTTTGATAACCTTTGCCCTTTACAAACAACTCAAATTGATTACAGTCACTCTCTAATGTGTCAAGAGCAAGGATGCTGTCTATTGGTTTCTCATGGTTAACACACAATGATATTATCTTAGCACCGGCACTACAAGGGCAGGTAAACAAGTCCTTGAGCTCTGAGTATTTGTCAGAGGATGACCTTAAAGTAGTGCAAACACAAACAGATCCACTCATGAATACGCACAGAGTCTTGAAAGGCCTGTTATCTCCTGGGTGTGCCGCTGAAATGAGCAGGAAGGGACAACAGTTTTAAAGCACTTCAGAATTGTTTTTCCTGACACCTCAGCAGACAGGAGAAATGACCCCATCACCAGCGGCTGATCGCCAGGTTCCTGCAGCTCGTGAGTTACACCAGAGTAACATCAGGAGGGGCTTTTGTGTCATATGAAGAAAGAAAGAATGTGTTTTTTTCCCCCATTTATTTTTGACAACATGTAATAAGGTTACGGTTACACGACTATTGGGAGTCATTTTCACAAACATGTACTGTACAGGGCCTAAAATTAATAATGCATTAGTAAATGTTAGTATTAACTAAGATTAATAAATGCTTTATACGTATTTTTATCATTGTTAGTTTTTGTTAACTAATCTTGTTAACTAAAGTTACCAAATTAAACCTTATTTTAAAGTGTTATCAAATAAACAGCGTTCAGCTATTTCAGAAAGAAACCAAAGATCATGCAATCTTTAGAATATTTAATGTTTGAACATAAGTTATTTTCAGTAAACTTTTTGAAGGGTATTTTTTTCACAATACTCATTAGCAAATGACCGTTTTAGCCATCTTTTTGTAGTACATCAAAAACCTTTTTCTTTTTTTTTCTTTTGCAGTACGAGATGGAAAGAAAGAGAGAGTCTTTTACACTTTCGGCACAATTTCCTCTCTATTTCCTCCCTGTAGACCAGCGTCTGCAAAATGTGCAGAGTAGGAGTTTTGCGCTGTGAGAGCTGCCAACACTGAGAGAAAAGACAAAGACTGATACAAAGAGAACGAGAAGGACCAACATATGAGAGAGAAAGAGATGCGTGAAGAATCTTCCCTCTTTCTCCGGCTGTCCAAAAACGAGTAAATGGACTTGCAGCAGCAAAACCTAATTTTTCTCTCTTTGACCGGTTTTCCTGGGGTTCCTGGAAGGCTCGGTCATTCCACTCGGCGGAATATGAGCCACACACAGACCCACATATGCATCCTGTCCTAGACCCGCCTGTGTGCGGGTAATAATCCGAGAGCAGTCCGTTCTGAACGCTGCCAGTCTGAATGTAAAGAGGTGAAACTGACCGCAGAGCAGCACACATACCTGCAGAGATCTGCCCAGAGTTACATATATGTATTTAAGGTCACGCTAATTTGCAGTCTGGAAGGATCGCTGGATTGTCATAAATCTGTGGCGGGACTGAGTGGAGGGAAATGTGCTATATAAGACGTTTTAAGAAATGAATTATGAAAGAAGAAGTGACATGATTGTTATAGACTTGACAGGCAGGGTTTATAATCAGGTCATACAATATGAGATTTACTTTAAAAATGTACTGCATAATAGATTGTTACAGTGCATACAAGAGATGTTAAAGGGTTTAGCACATATTTTAGAAGATGTTTCGTTAAAATTATTTCTTAGTGTATTACATATTTGCCATGCAAATGTTCTGTAGGTCTCTTTGGCAGACACTGTTTTTGGCAAATTCTGTTCAAAAAACATTTTGCCACATTGAGATTCTGCCAAAGGCTGATGACATGAGAAAATTTACTAGACATATATAGTGTTATTTCTATTGTTCTGTTTGTTTTTTAATATTTTAATTAAATAATAATAATAATAATAATAATAATATTCCTTTAATAGTTTACATTTTTCCTGTACTCGTTTTCATTTTGACATTGGAGATATATTTTCTAACATTTTGAAATTTCAAATATGTGATCACATATTAATTATTAACTAAGAGTTTTTTTCCTCAGTAAACTCCTAATTTGCTGCTTATTAATAGTTAGTAAGGTAGTTGTTATATTTAGGTATGGGGTGTATTAAGGATCTAAAATATAGTCATGCAGAATAAGGCATTAATATGTGATTTATAAGTACTAATAAACAGATAATACGCTAGTGATATGTATGCTAATAAGCAACTAGTAACTAGTGTCTTTATCTGTGTTGTTTGCATTTTCAGTTTCATGGGACTCACGATGAAAGGTCGTCTGTATAAAGGTCTGTTTACACACACAGTGCTGTGTTCACCTGTATTTGACATGGACCGTAGTGCCAGGCTGTGGGAAACGTATCTGTCTTTTTATAACCGCTGCTCTGAGGTCACTGACCATGACAGACAGGAAGAGAAGCGTAAATCTGAGCTGGAGCTGATGCCTCTGAAACGTCCTGGCACGTTTTCTGCCCCCATTAGACATATAATAGTAGTGCTCGCCGTACACACTCAATTTGTCACTTTTTCACTCCTGTCTGTGTTTGGTCTAGAGCTCTGTGTGGTTTGTGAAATGACGGTGTGTGTGTGTGTGTGTGTGTGTGTGTGTGTGAGAAGGTGGACTTTTGCCGTTAGGGTGCGTGTGTCTTTTTCAAGGTAAAAGTCATATATGTTCAGCAGTTCTTTTTGTTGTTGCCAGTTTCTTTTTATTGTTTGCCAGATGAAACATCATTTATAACATTTTTTTTTTTTTTTTACTGGACTTACATAATGTGACTTTTTTTCTAAGTGAAACAGGATATTTGATGAGGGAAAACAATGTTGTATGGAATTTACTGAAATTTGAAAAGTGTCTCTGTGTGTTAGGTGGTTGGATGGGAGTGGGTGAAAAATAAGAATAAAATAATTTCAGATAACATCAGTGAATTGTGCATAATAAGACCAGGAACATGCATTAAATGTGGTAATTTCACTTTAAAAAGGATGCAGTTTTACTGAAAAGTTGCTGAAATTACATTCATCTGTGCACCATGAAAAACAACAATTGGTAACACTTTAATTTAGGGACCAATTCTCACTATTAACTAGTTGTTTATTAGCATGCATATTACTAGCATATTGGCTGTGTATAAGCACGTATAAAGCACATATTAATGCCTCATTCTGAATGACCATATTCTATCCCTTAACCCACCCCATACGTAAACTTAACAACTACCTTATTAATAAGCAGTAATTAGAAGTTTATTGAGGCAAATGGCATGGTTAATAGTTAATTAATATTGAGAATTGGACCTAAAAGTGTGACCCAACAATCAAATGGCGGTCATTTTACATTTAAAAATCATCAACCAAATAACTCAAAGGTTTACAGTATTAGTGTGTAATGCGTGGTGCCTGGCTGAATGTGTAATGTGCTGTTGTAGTGTTGTAAAAATGCTCGATACAATCTCAAACCAAACACATTGCAAACAATGTCCCAAGTCCCCATTCTGGCTCGATTAGCAATCTCTTTTGGAGGAGCGTCTGAACCACAGCGACAGGTGCGGCCAATGGACTGCAGATTGCAGTAAGTTGTAGGCGGAGCCACCGGTCACAAAGCTCCCAAAACAAACAAAGGGAACCGTCACATTGTCGTTTTTGGCAAAATTATATGGCGACAAAAAGTCCATTGGCAAGTGTAGTGATGCATAAAACACAAGTCACGCAGAAGTCACTTACAAACCAATGCGGCAACCAACTTTAACCCAATGCGAAATATGCAAACGGAAATGTTCAGCTGCAGAAATCAACACAACAGTGGTAAATGGGACCTTTACATTGTATAGTTATAAATGCATATGGACTGTTCTACTGAATTCTCAGAATATGAGATATTGCATGCATACCGTAGATCCTGCAGGTGAAGTAATCTCACCATTAAGTTCTCAGAAGCATGCCACATTCTTACAGAAGAGCGATAAGGAGAGGGTGTGGTGGGTTCCCTAGGGTGCTTCTGTGTCATAGTAGATGGATGAGCCTATTTTTCCCCATATGTGTCTGCTCATCAGTCAGGAAGGAAGAGTGCAACTCTCGCTCCACATCCTGACACACCGAGACACATCCTGGCACACGGACATCAGGAATGTGTCAAATATTAAGCTGCAGAGTGTGAGCGTTAGTCTTTATGTGTAATAATCACACTGAACACATGTAGCATGTGCTCCTGGATCAACATCTTGTGCTGGTCCTGGAACAAGATTCCTGTCAAACAATAATAACCCTAACCTAGTGCTTCTCAAGCATCTCCAGCACTGCATATTTCAGAGATCTCCTTTATCGGACACACCCAATCGAGATCTCACAGTCTCTCATAATGAACTAGTGAATTCAGTCAGGTGTGTTAGATGAGGGAGACAAAATGTGTAATGGTGTAATGGCAGTTTGAGTGTTATTCTGAATAAGTGTACCTCTCACAGTCTTACCACATTGTTCCTGGAAATTAATGCAGTGTCAAGTGCACCCCAGTTAATTGTAAGTAAATAATGGCTTGCCCCATGTGACGTTTTTAGCCATCAGGCAAACCGAAGGTTGTTCATAATGGTTCAAACAGCACAAGGGTGAAAACAAAAAGCATCCTCAAATGTATTCTCAGCTTAGATTAAATATCTAGACCAGTCATGAAACTTTAGATGGCGCAGACTGATCAGTCCTTTACATGCAATCTGCTGACAATCACATCATTTACTACATGGCACAGGCTGATTGGCCTCTGCTGATTATGTTATTGCTTGTTCAACATTTACATAGTCTGGTTCAGTGATCACTGTAAGTTGGTCCTGCAGTGCACTAGTTCCTCCGAAACCCTCCACCTCCCCCAGCACCACCTGTCTATTTAAACCTATTCATGCAGCAGCAGCATATCTTACATGCTCACAGCAGCGTTTCTGTGTATATTTTGTTCAGATTCATAATTGTTCTGCAGCAGCACAGCATATCTAGTCCAATAGAGACCAAATACACTAACATTGTCAAATCCAGACAACATGCAAAAACTATTCAAAGAGTTGATTGAAATGAACTGGACATAAGGACTGAATGTGGAAATGTGGAAACCTGCATAGATGTATTAACAGAACAAACATATTGGCTTTAACTGAACATCTGTTCAATTGTTCTGCAACTGGTTATCAAATACCAGCAAACAAAGTGGGTGAGCAAGCATTACTGTTTGCAATTACTGTCATGCAATTTTTAATTTTCAATTCCAGAAACTCTTTATAACTTAGGATAACTTGATCAACCTTCATTGTCCATGTATAACTGAGCATCTGCATGTGCCAGGCTCTAGTTCAGTGGAGTTCATGCAGACTAGTGATTTAAGATCTGGGCTATTACCAGAAGGTTGCCGGGTTCCTCAGATGGTGTTGAAGGCTCTTGACTAAAGACTGCAATACACTACATGACTATTGCACAGATTACTGCCCCGTTTTGCAGTCTGGATGAGTTGATGCTAATTGCCAAAAATCACAGCCAGTTTGATTTTGGCCAGTCAGAGTTGACAGACTTCACAGAAAAAACACATAGTATATAATGGGCACAGACTCTCTCTCTCTTTTATTTTTATTTTTTGGAGTGATTTAACCCTAAAACAGGCAACATGTACCACGGGATACATATACTTTAATCTCTTGTAGGAGGCACGAGGAAGAATTTTTCATCCTTTTTCTCATCATTATCATAGTTGAGCTTGTTTGGAGTATGGGGGTCACATCACTTGGTTCAAATTGTCTGTGCGCGTTTTGTCAGTTTGACCTAAAGCCAACACGTCCGCCCATGGGGCTGGACATTCAGAAAATGTAGAAAGTAGGCATATATTAATCTTACTTTTTTCAGCAAAAAATGCAATACAACTATTAGTGTTAAGTGTGAACATTGTCTTGAGATGTTGAAAAAGAAAATTAAGTCATGTGTTGTTCGTGTTGTTCATCTCCTGAGATACGTTGCCTGATTAGGGTATAAACAAGGATTATCCTCAATATTGACAATGAATGGTGTCACAAGGGGGGGCGGGGGGGTTGTAATCACATTCCAGTGCCACGGCCAGGGGCCCTTAGGGAAGAGCCTTATAGGCCTTCCTGGCCTCTAGGCCCCCTGTACACAGTCCCCTTTTTATTTATTTTGAGTGTAAAAATTGTGCAAATGTTAATATTTGCATGCAAAACGGATAATATTACATTTAGTTGACTACATCTTTGCATTTTTAACTAGATTTTTCTCTTTCTGGGTTCCACACAGCTCATTTTATGGTAGAACAGTGGTGTCCAACCCTGCTTCTAGAGGGCCACCAGCCTGCAGCGTTTAGCTCCAACCCTGATCAAACACATCTGAAAAATCTGACAAAAGTCTTCAGGATTACATAAAAAATTATATTTTGTTCAATAAATTACATTATATGATTGTTTATGGATGGTGCTAAACTGTGCAGGACAGCGGACCTCAAGGGTTGGAATTGCCCACCTCTGAGGATAAAGATGAGACAGGTACAAATGTAAAAATACAATAAATGTCTATGCCTCAATTAGATGAGGACACTTAGATGTGTCATACATGCAGCATATTTGGAATATTCCATAGTTGTTTGCATCAAATAAATCATGGAATTATTGATGACTTGGGCTGTTTTTATACCCTAAATGGGCAATGTATATCCTGGGAGATACAACTCATAAAATCCAAAATATATAAAATATTACAAAACTTATTTTGAATATGTTTTACTTAATTCCAAATTATATAAAAAGTGACATGAAATGATTTTTTGCTGATAATTTTCCACTCTTGCCTGTTTTAGGTTAGAAAGTCTGCTAAAAAGTGTCTGATCCTCAGTTGTTTAGTGTATGATGCCTGACTTGTCTCAAAACAGAGTCACCTTCACAGCTGTTATGTTCTGTAAGGTTATTCCCTACGCTGCAATACTATTCCTGTCCACTGAATAAAATGTGCAGATGATCTTTAGCCCGTGCTGTTTGTGTGACAGTCAAAAATGAACTTTTTTTATTTTAATGACATAAATGTACTATATTTTAGTTTGATAATGATTTTAATTTTAATAGTTAATTTATTATTTTCTAATATTTGTATTTTATGGTACTAGATTATATTAATGGAATAGTTATAATCCATTTATTACCAGTTTTTATTGCAATTTATATAAAAAAAGTGAAACTAAAAAAAATAAATAAATAATTGATTCAATATATTGCATAAGGTGCATTAAAATCAAAGCCATAAATCTAAACAAGCTGCATTTCAAAATTGAGGTTGATATCTCAAAAAAAAAAAAAAAAAAAAACACTTTCATGAAGATTTTAAGCACAGCACCAGATGAAATTTGCTTCCTATTAATTTCCAATGCATCATTTTTGACTGCAGACAGTACAAGTGTAACTTTCATTTTTTATTTTTATTTTTTTGCATCATGTTCATATAGCAAGTTCCAAAACCTAAACCACGTTTCATAACATTCTGATGAAGTAAAAACCAACATAAAATTTTAAGGTCAAATATGACCGAACAGCACTAGAGGGTTATCTATGATTCTTCTTTTACTCATTTCCTCTTTTACACATGCACTTCACACACTTGCAAAGGTAGAGTTGGCTTTAGTGTGTTTAACTGAGAATGAGAACTACAAGCTTTATGCTGGGCTATTAGCCCAATGCCTGCTAGAAAAGCATCTGTGGATGTGTGGGCCCTATCCTTGATCAGGATAAACAGAGCCGGTAACACTGCATGGGAATGGCAGGGATTCCTGGAAGTACGTCTAGGGAACTTGAAGCTGTGGAATGAGAGCCAGTCCGCTTCCATGCCTGCTCATGAATATAAATAGAGCCTGGAATGCCATAATTCAGAAATGCTGAGAGAGTGATGTGGCCTGGATGCTGTTACTTTCCTAGCTGCTTCGCCCTCTCGTTACCACATTTCTGCTTGATTTCTCCTTACCCTCAAAGATCAGGTAACACAAAGAAGAGCAGGCCTGGGTCTGGCACTTACAGAACACAAGTGCATTCATCACGCCTCCAGTCAACCATCTGGGGTTGGCAAATTTGTTGGAGTTCACTGGTGCTAATCGGGAGGAGTGAACAGGATGTGCAGCTCCTGCTCTCCACCTGATTACCACCAAATGGAGCACCGTCCTGGGCCCCAGAGCCAGCTGCTGGACAGCAGGAAGAGCAGGGTGTGTAGTCAGTGTATGGAGTGCAAAGGGTGAGGGTCATTTAATGACATGATGATGTGTGCTGGCATCGGAGGTGTCTTGAACAGGAAGTGCTCTTGACACTTTGGTAGAGAAGACTGCTGAAGAGCAGTACATGTGAAACAATACAGCTTTGCTTACTGGAGCTAAGTTGGCATGCTACAGAGACACAGCCAATGTGCATACTATCCATCCTAAATTCTATGTGATGTTAGTAATTTGCAATACTTTTCAGGGCAGATAGGGTGGACACATTGGGACGCAGGGTCAGTCATGACGGAGAACTGAACAAATGCAAAGTACAGTCAAATCAAAATGTATTCAGACACCTTCAACATTTCTCACTTTATCACAGTTTACTCGCTATAGTTTAGAAAATGGTAATAAAATATGACAAGAACTCAGAGTTAAACTGTGTCAGAACAAATTCATCTTGATAATGTCAGATAACTTTGATAGAAAGGTATGTAATGAATTCAGCGGTTAAATATAAGCACACAATTAAATAATACCAATTTAGCTCAACCAATTACCAAGCAATGCCTAATATTGTTCAGTCTGTGGTGGAAAAAACAGCTCACATTAACAATTAAATAATAATAAAAAAAATGCTTAAGCAAAACATGGTCAGGTCAAAGTGTCTGAATAATTTTTGGTCCCAAAGTTTTATAAATTGTACTGGTAGTCCACTGTATGAAATGTTTTTGGATATAATATGTCACAGTTTACTTTATTTTGCTATCCTCACTTACATAAATGAACTGTAGTGTCCTGCAAAATATAAAAAATGATATCTGGTGTCTGAGTAATTTTTGTTTTAACTGTAAGTATTTGTAAGTGATATACTATAGAGTCAACTACAAATAAGCCACTGGTAGACTGATTTTCTGAGTTGCTTTCAACATTCAATATTAAATATTGCTTTGTTTGTTTGAGTGCAGGACTACCTGTTTGTTCACAGTGGGAGTGTTTGAGAATCTTTCATTATTTTTAACTCTTTCCCCGCCATTGACAAGAATTTTCCATTGATTTGAATCCGATGTGGATGCAGTCTTTGACAAAAACACAGTTTTCTAAGCTTTTTTTTTTTCTTCTCAAAACAGTGCTTTTTATATGAAACTTGCATGCAAGGTGTTCATACAATAAAATGTTTTGTTGTTGTTGTTGTTGTTTGTTTTGTTTTTTTAAGCAGAGAGTTATTATTTAGACATATTGCATGTTCAGATATTCATACAGCAAGATATTCTGGGAACCATGAAAGTTTTGTGAAAATTATCCCAAATGCTAGTGGGGAAATAGTTCAAGTTTAGTTACACTTTATTTCGATAATCCATTTTAGACATTCTACTAACTATAAATAACTTTGCAACTATGTCAACTATCTCTAATTATGTGTTAGTAGTTGCCTTTTGTGAAAAAGAAATGCACTTAATTGTATTGAATGTGCACTTGTAGTTCAACTATCTTGTGTTAGTAGTTGCCTTTTGTGAAAAAGAAATGCACTTAATTGTATTGAATGTGCACTTTGCACTTGTTTAAAATCTTACAAGTATATTTTAATGAAATAAAAGGCAACTGAAAGAGTACTGCAAGAGTACACTTTCCTGACTATGTTTTTAACATGACTATGTTTCATAAACACTTAAAAAATTAACTTTGTAAAGTCAAATTAAACGTTTTACATTAAAGTACATTTTAAATCATTATTTTTCATAATCTCCTGTTTAGAGATTATGAGGTACTTTAAAGAAGTGCATTTATTTTGTTTTGTTGACTAACATACTAATGCACATGATTATAATTGTATTACATTTTTTAAATGTTTTACTAAATTGCAACTTCCTCATTACAAATGTGTAATTACAATTATATTTTAATAAATGACATAAAAGTTTAAGCAGAAATTATGATAATATTTTAGTTTACCATAAATGCTTTTCAGTATATTTGGCAGTACTCTCTGACCATATTTCAAAGACAATAGAAGTAATTATGAAATTACATATAAAGATGTAATTTAGTCCTACTCAAGTGGGTCAAAAAACACTCTAAGGTTCAGATATTTGCTTTTAATATAAATTTAAACTATTTATAAAATGTTCATTTAATTGCAATTAACATGCAATTAAGTGTCTGAAAACATGACATCCAGTTCACACTTAAGTATGTTCTTTTATTTCTGTAATAAATTCTCTTTTTAAATGTATTCTAAAGTGAAGTTCTTTTTCACAAGGGAAGACAAAATCAAAACCACCATCATTATCGAATCCTTCAAAAACTGTGCTTGGATAAAGCTCTCTCACTCACCTGTTTAGCATGTCGTTCAAACAGAACGTACTGTTGGCATTGATCTAAACGTCTTTTTTTCATAGTCCAGAAATGAAGGACACGGTTTTCCCTCTGTAGCAGCTCACTCAGAATGGCTAAATATAAGACGACACAAGACAAGATCGATAAACAAATACAAAGATTCAGACACAATGACATACAGACAGACAGTATATTTTGCTGGTATAATGTCTTTAAGTAGACCTGAACTGACCTTTTACTTGGGACTCAGTGGATCGATTGTGGGTGGCGACCCCAGGCATGCTCACATTGTTTCGATGGATGTACTTAAGAAAGACCTCCGCGTTACGACGTGCTAAAGTACATGCCTAAAACCAGAGAAATTAAACATTTTGTAGAACCAGTGCATCTAAACAACTGCACAGTGACATCATCATTGACCATATTGATAGCAGCTGGAGTTTGATGTAAGATGGACAGTGACATTGCTAATGACACTAATAATTTTTGTTCACGGTTTCTTTATTTCAAAAGGAAATCCTTTTTTTCCATGCTATGACCCATTTAAACTGACACATATGTGGTCACATATGGCAAAATGTTTTGTTTTGCTGCAGATGCAGTTTTTAAAAAATATAAAAAGGACAAATTGGTGAGAAAGCTGAAGAGCTTCTGTTGCAGGTGTTTGAGTCTGACTGTGTGTTCGTGTACGTGTGTATGAGAGAGAGGTGTACCTTGAGAAAGGCTTCTTTCTGCTCCAGGTGTTTGTTGATGAGAGGGCTGACGTGGTCCGTCTCTGCCGTTGAGCCCAGTTTATCATTACCTCCACACCAGTCCTCCTCTCTCCTGTACTCCAGTTCCAGACTCTCCAATACATTACATACCTTAGACGGACATACAGTATGTTACACACACAGTAGCATCAAACCTTAACTTAAGTCTCTGTACTGTTCACAGTGGTCAGTCGTAGAGCAGGGTAGCCAATCACAAATATAATCGAAATATAAATAATAGAATACAATGTAATGACAGCAACTGGACATATATAAAATGTGTGCCATTTAATAAAATAAAATAATAATAATTGGAATATTTATTCTAGAATTCATTGAAAAAATATTTGACAATAGAAAGCATATTTTCGGTAGATTCTGGAACTGACACTAGAGGGAGCTAACATTTCTGTTAAGGCAGTGGTTCTCAATTCCAGTCCTGGCGACCCCCTGCTCTGCAGATTTTGCATGTCTCTCTTATTTAAAGGGGTCATATGACGTTGCTAAAAAGAACATTATTTGGTGTATTTGGTGTAATGCAATGTGTTTATGCGGTTTAAGGTTAAAAAAACACATTATTTTCCACATAATGTACATTATTGTTGCTCCTCCATGCTCCGCCTTTCTGAAACGTGTCGATTTTTACAAAGCTCATCGTTCTGAAAAGCGAGGTATACGCTGATTGGCCAGCTATCCAGTGCGTTGTGATTGGCCGAATTCCTCAAGCGTGTGACGGAAATGTTATGCCCCTTACCATACTGTGATGCCATGTCCCGGTGCGACAAGACAAAAACAATAAAACCCATTATAAACGAGGCATTTGTTGCATCCAGTGGGGACATAATTACTGATTATAATGACTTATACTGTCTTTTTACGCGTTGCGTTTCATATCGCGCCGCGTAAACATAAAACCATGTCTGCATTTGTGATCGGAGAAATGACAAACAACAAGCGCTACTCTACATTGCTCAAAACTCCCGTTTGAATCTTCAGTGGCAAATCCTTTAAATATGAAAACGTACTTACAGGCTGTGAGTCAGAAGCGCC
>NW_015554865.1:521750-544333 GCF_001515605.1 Sinocyclocheilus anshuiensis
ATTGTACTTGCAGGTAATAATATTAATAACATAAAAGGCCACTTAAGTGCATTTAAAGAGAATACACTCTTCTTAACTCACTTAAGTACTCATTGTTTTAAAGACACTTTTTTAATGTGTTGTCTAACATACTAAAACACATGTAAAGTACTTGATAATAATTTTAACTGTGGTGTGTTATTTGTAATGTTACATTTAAAGTTAATATGTTTTATATGTACTACAACTGCAACTTCACATGTAATTATACATACATTTAAATACATGACATACAAGTTTCAATCGAAATAACTTTAATGTATGCTTTAGCCTATCATAAATGCTTGTCAGTATTAAGCAGTGCACTTTCACCATATTTCAAAGACAGTAGAAATAATCATTAAATTAGATTAAAAGATGTACTTAAGTGGGTCAAAAAGCACTCTAATGTTCAGATTCGTGCATTTCATATATATTTAACCATATTACATTTTCATTAAGTTGTAAGGTACATGCAATCAGTTCACACTAAAGAGTTTTCTTTTAAAATCTATTATTTTCATAATAAGTTCCCTTTAAAAAAAAAGTCTGTGTACTTCTTTTTCACATGGGACTGTATCGCACATCATTTAACAGCTGGTGCATGCTAAAAACTACACTCGTGTGTGTTTTTCTGTGTGTTAGGTGGGGTTGTGTCTCTTTGTGATCTGGGTGTGTTGGGTCAGTTCTCAGTGTGACCGCTGAGCATGCTGGGACATAACTTCACATCCACTCTGTCCATATGGCTCTTTCTTTGGCTCTTCTTCATCTAACATTCTCTTTCTTTCCATTCTCTGTCTTAGACTCCCTTCTCCAGAAAACTCATCGTTTATTCCCTGTTGTTCTGTGTTTACTTGCATAGTTGACACTTTCTCTCCTCGTCTTTCTCTCATCGGGAGATCGTGGCTGATCTCTGTTTTTCAGGTTAAAGTGCAGTTCTTCTTTAATAACACCCAAACCTCTTATGGACTGAGATGAGGAGGTGTTTTACACTTTATCCTTGTGACATTTATTAGTTATGAAGAAAAAGTAAATAAAACATAACTACCTCAGTTGTTTTGTCATGATGTCCTGCTGTTTGAAATGTTCCATCTAAAACTGAAACATTTTATATATATTTTTTTAGAACATTTACAATTATTGTGCATGCATATTTTATGAGCTCATATTAACTGAGAGACTAAAAACCTCTAAAGAGTTGTACCCACATGTCCCTCATTATTGTTTCATACAAAATGATTTATATGCTTGTTCTATTTTGTATCAGTTTTGTTTTATATGTCAGGTTAATTAGTTCATGTGCATTGCATTTTGTAAGTGTCAACCTCTATGTTCTATCTTCGATTATATAACACTGTACACTGTCTAAGGCCAGTTTTGATTACATTTAATCCATCATGGACCTTCTATTCTATAACCTGTATTATACTACGATGGTTATCAGTATATTTTATGGTGCAAAGCAGATTTAGGGTATGGTTTTATTTTGCAGCATACTGTATGTTGCATGTGTATAATGATATGGTGATAACAATATAGTAATGATATTATTAATAATACTTTAGTAATAGCAGTAAATTATGCATAATGTCATGCAACAAACCCTAAACCAAACCATTAATAAATTATGAATATTATAATATGTTAATTAATAGTACTCACTATTTATTTGTATAATTACTCTTTAACAAGGACACATTCAAATAAAGTGTAACTAATTTTAGTAGTTCTGATAGGTTGATATTTTATCATTTTAACTTTTTTTTTAATCAGTTACAGGACCTAAGATATAGAATGTACCTTCACTCCATTTCACTTTAAGAAGTGATTTCTACCTGATTAAACTGGTAAAAATGAATGCAATTCGGCAGATTTAACAATATTAAATACTATTTTTGGCTTGCATAAAATCAGTTAAATTAGATGTTACCACTTTTAGGTGACCTTTTTTTTCAGTGTTGAACTTATTGCCTTTACAGATCATCTCCTACTTTCACCTAATATTAGTTACATACATGTATGTAGAGATGATGGACTGAACGCTTGTCTGTAGATGTGTGAGAATGGAAGTGTTATTGAGGTGTGGTCGACTCAGTTTATGTTGGACTGTGTGCTACAAAGCGCTCAGATGATGCTGAATGGAGATGCTCGTGACCTTATATTGAAAACTACAGAGGTTTCACTGCAAAAGGAAATGTAACAATGTAACAATGAGATTGTTCCTGGCTTCCTCAGACATGAAAGGACGGGGCAAGAGCCACAGCTATTCTGAGCCTTAAAAGCCCCATTGCTTTCTTTATTTTAAGGAATGTTTATTTATGAAAAGAGCATTTGGAGTATTTTTGGAGTCCATGAAAGGTTTTCAAGATGATGCTGGTTTGGTCCGTGAATTCACACAGAGAGCGGGCTGGGTTTGTTAGACAGCTGCCATCAGCGAGCGCTTGTACGTGTGTCTGTGTGTATAAACCCGCGCACAATAGCTGTCCCGTTATAGTCATGTGTTATGGGCAGAAAGACCCCGGGGAAGAAACAGAGCTTCCTCCGATTACACGCTCGGCACATCCGACACTTTCATCTCTGCAAACAGGACAGCGTATTACAGGTGACAGACATGAACACACGGTAAATCAGGGCAGTAAATCAGGGCATGGAATCAGTGCTAATCAATGCATTAATACTGAAAAACTGAATTTAGAAAACATGATCTCATTAGTAGGTATTCTTGGGTATTAGAAATTGTGCACAGCATATCCATTTATACACTAGTTGAACCAATAAAGTTGTGAAATGTACAAGGGTAAGGGTTTTAACTGTCAATATGTTGATATTGTATAGTGCACTTGAAATACTATACTAATTTGCTTTAGCATTTATAAGAGGTTGTTAAACAGTATTTACAGGAGAATATCTTGGGGAGAGACTGACAAATGATGTTGTAATACAAAACATTAAACACCTTTCTCTTTGTTATAAATTATAGAGGTATAAACTTATACAAAATAAACAATAATTTAATTATATTTGTGTTCAAATACTTCTGAATGCATTTTTTTTATAATAATAATGCATGACATTGATAATAATCAGAAATGTTTATTGAGGTTAGAATGATTTCTGAAGGATCATGTGACACTGAAGACTACAGTAATGATGCTGAAAATACAGCTTTTAACATATATAGTCACATAGAAAACAGCTATTTTAAATTGTAATAATATGTCACAATATTACTGTTTTTACTGCATTTTTGCACGTGTAAATGTAATTAGCGTACAGTACATATATTAAATTGACATGCATTTAATATAGGAAATATATGTAATACATGTCATATATTGTCATGTAAAGTAAAAACATATATGAAACCTATTAGAAACTGGAACATTTGTTTATGTATGTGGAAACATTCAGATGTATTTGTATTTATGTTGCTTTAATAAAGTTACATAAGCAAGATGTATAATACTCATAACATAACTGGCATAATGACAACTTCCCAAAAGAGTTGTGGTCTTGTTTCAGAGAGTGCTCAAATGCTGTCATAAAAGTATTAGGAATTTCAAAAACTTTTTTTTTTTTTATTTGAATACATATGTTCACTGTCCTCGTTGAGGCCTAGAAACACAAACCACAAGTCTGACCAAGTTCTAGTAAGCAAACGACTAAAAGACAGAAGAAAAGAAAATACATTTATGGCAGAAAACATGGAGGCGATACAGACGTGAGGAATGAGGAACCGACAGAAAGAGTCTTGTCAGAAACAAAAATGCTTTCACTAAAACGCTGATATGAGAAGGTCTCCTGTAAGGAGAAATGTACTCCAACATTTCACATTTGTCTTCTCGCCGTGTCGTCTTGGCTTCTGACAGGGTTTGGCCTCCTTCCCGGAGAAGGCAAGCGAGGGGAGCAGATCTGCCAGAACTCGACCTCCACAGCCTCCCTGTCTTTAAAGCCCTCATTGCCTTTCTGCTGCCACAGAAACGGTTACATAATTGTAAAGAACCAGAGCAATTTGTTTGTTTTAGCTTCTCAAAGCGTCCCACTTCTCTCAGCTGCTTTCAATTGCAGGATGTGTTTCCCAGCGGACAGGGTTCGACCGAGAGCCAGCGCTTCATACACAAACCGATGGAGAGTTTAATAAAGAAATTCCACATAAGTCAGGCTTTATTCAGCATTATTCAAACCGCTGCGTGGAGCCAAGGCAGAAAATCCTCAAGAAAAGGATTAAAAGAGTCTCCAAAAATCCAGATGTTCTGAGACAAACTAGCCAACTTATCTCTTGAAAAATTGTTTTTTTTTTTTGGAATTGTCTTTTATAATTATATATAATCATTTATAATTTATTAAATATAGATGTAGAAAACATTGAGACTTTTCTAGTAAGACTTTACAATAAGGTTCCATTTGTTAAGAGTTAACTACATTAAATATATATATAATACATAAGTATTGCTTTTTATTTCTCCTCTTTCCTGTTACTTGTTTCGCTTCTGTTTCAGTTTTTATAACCATTTCTTACTATGTGTAATTAAGTTGTTGTTTTTTAGCATGTAAGTTTGGCAGTGTTATTTTTTAGGATTACTGATAAACTACTGTCATTTGATTTGTATTTTGTTAAGAGTTAACTACATTAAATATATGTATAATACATAAGTATTGCTTTTTATTTCTCCTCTTTCCTATTACTTGTTTCGCTTCTGTTTCAGTTTTTATAAGTACGTTGTTGTTTTTTAGCGTGTGTGTTTGGCAGTGTTATTTTTTAGGATCACTGATAAACTACAGTCATTTGATTTGTATTATTTGTATTTGTTATTTATTTAAATTTTAGTTACATTATGTCTGAATTTATTATGTCTGTATAGGTCTTTTATTAAGTTTTTAGTTTTATTTAAAGTTATTTGAGTTATTTGAATACTTCAACAAACTAAATGGAAATGAAATAATATATATATTGAATTTATAAATGTGTATGTACATATACAGTACATAAGTATGTGTGTGTGGTTGTACATACACATATAATGTAGTTTTTTTTTTGGTGTTTGGCTTAGTGTTATGTTAGAATCATTATTATACTCTTATACCTTTTGTTCTTTACTATTTATTTAATCTCTTTATTTTTAAAATGTGTATAGGTAGTATTTATAAAGTTTTAGCTTTTAGATTTGGATCTGTTTTTAGTTGTTTTAATACTACAATTGATTGCTTCTGTTGTCCTCGCTTGTAAGTCGCTTTGGATAAAAGCGTCTAATAAATTACTAAATAAAATAAATAAATAAATAAACTACAATAGTGAACTAAAAGCAAACAAATATATAAACACATTTTAAAAAATGCAGTCTTAGTTAATCTTAATTTTACCATGTATCAATGCATTATTAAAATCAAAAGTTGTATCTGTTAATATTATTTAATGGACCTGCGCTAACATGGACTAACAGTGAGCAGTTGTATTTGCATTATGTAATGTTAATAAAGATTAATTTATTTAGACTTTATTGCTACAAGTTTTCTTCTTCTTCTTCTTCTTCTTATGTTTTTTTCGCTTAATTCTAATGCAAATTAACGCTTTCTGTAAAAAAGATGACATTTTTTGCAATTTCATTCATGCAAGCATTAAATTGATTGTTTTATATTGTGTATGTGCCCTACTGAAAAATAAATATACTGTATTTGAAATACATTTATTTCATGCTAAGTATGCTACAAATACATTTTCATATTTATGTACTTAATAAAATGTCCTGCAATTGTACTTTTCGTATACTAAACTGGTATACTTAGAGACTGATGAATTGGAACAACTCATTTTGTACTTAATGCACTTTAATTGTGTGGAAGTAGTGCTGAAGTACAATTAAAGATATACTTAGGATATTTTATTGTGCTAAAGTGGAACTATTGCAAGTATACTTCAAGTCCGATATTATACTAAGATCATTCAATCCTCATCAAAAGTGACATTAAAACACATTTTAGACATCATATTAAGAAAAGTGCATTGTGCACAAGTAGTATGCCAAGTTTAATTCTAATTTTTATTTCAGTAAGTCAGTAAGTGAGTTATCTGTCAGTAAATATGTTAATAGATTTTAAATATATTGCTTTTTCAATAGGGTGTATATATTGCAATTGTATCAGTGATCTTGTTCTGGACAGGCTGGCATCAGTGCTGCCTACTGAAAAACTTGTTTCAGATTAACATTGGCATCTAATATTTTAAAAACAGCATTAGTAACATTAAGAGTAATACCCTAGCAACTATCCAGAATATCAATCTGTGATCTTTTTTGTTTTGTTTTGTTTTTCTGAAAGACTGTATGGCTTTCAAAACCTTAAAACTTCAAGTTTTTTTTTTTTTTTTTTTTTGGTGCTTGGCGAGTGTTAATTTTAGGCCCTGCATTTTAGGCAATAACATGCAAGAAAAAATAAAGGTCAAGTCTTGTCTGAATTCTTAACGTAACATTTTAAGTCAGTGTCTTCCTCTAAACCCTAAAGCCGGCTCTCTCAGCACGCTCATAGTGATCGCTCAGTTAAGCATTGATGTTGATGGGCTGGCTGATGGGAAACCACCACTGGTGCCTCTGACAGATGAAACGCCTGCAGACTTGAACCCAGTGCTGGCCGAGCGCCAGGACGACAGAGCACAATGGAGCAACGCTCACTGACAGAAGAGCTTACGGCTGTCAGCAGGGCCTTCAGCTCTGTCACCAGCTGCACACTAAAGCACAGATCACCAGACCATGCTTATGGACCATTACATCTGACACAACACCCTCACCACAGCAATTTACCCTGGTAACCATAGTTTCAGACAAAACATTATAGTTAAAGGGTTAGTTCACTCAAAAAGAAAATTAGTCCATAAGTTACTCACCCTCAAGTCATCCTAGGTGTATATGACTTTCTTCTTTCAGACGAATCCAGTCAGAGTTATATTAAAAATCGTCTTTGATCGTTCAAGCTGTTTCATGGCACTCAGCGGGTGTTGCGTGAATCAGTCCAAAAGGAGTTAAATAAAAAGCGCCCATCCATAAAAAAAGTGTCTCACACAGCTCCGGGGGGTGAACAAAGGCCTCCTGTAGGCAATCGATGTGTTTTTGTAAGAAAAATAACCATATTTAAAACATAACAAACACTTTAATGTAGCTTGCCCTCACTGTTGTAAACGGAAACAGTTCCGGGCGGATGCCGTATGAGGTCAGCTTTGTGCATAGTTACTGCACACTGAAAAACCAAAATAATAATGAGATGCCCTTAAAAAAAAACGTGAGAAGCTTTCAGATTATTATAATTTTTTTGGTAAGACTTTATTTCAAGGTGTTCTTGTTATACGTTATATGTACTTGATATAATAATTACAATGAAAAATGCATAATTACATGCAAGTAACCCTAAACCAAACCCTAATCCTAACCACTCAGTACTTAAATATATAATCACAATGTAACAAGGACACCTTAAAATAAAGTGTAACCCTTTTTTTATGAATATTCAATTATTTGTGCAAAAGCCCAACAGTTGTTTCTGGTCCTCAAATCTAATTGGCTGAGAGGTTTAAACACGTTTTGTATCGTTTTTGCAGTATTTCTCACAGCGAATGTCATGGCGGACACCCAAATCCACTATAATTTTATAAATAATAAGGTTGTTGTCTCATGGAATGTAGCTTTAAGAGTTTTCTTAGGTGAGAATTAACTACTTTAGATGTGAGCTCCAGGACACCAGCGGTCGGTCAGCGCTCATGAACCGCCCGAGAGTGCTTCACCTCGGCCAGATCTTCTGGAATTTACCACTGAGTTAAACATGGTTAAACATGAGAGATCATTTGTTTTGGGTAAATCTAATGGGCAGTCTTTGGTCTCATTAATCTACAATTTGTTCCAGAGCAAATAGTTTTGACTAAGGTATATATTTTTATTTAACATTCACGCTGTATCAGAGTGCTGCCTTTACACTTCCAGTCAAAAGTTTTTGAACAGTAAGATTATACTGACTCAAAGCTTTTGAATGGTATAGTGTATAATGTTACGAAAGTTTTTTATTTCAGATAAATGCTGATCTTTGGATCTTTCTATTCATCAAAGAATCCTGAAAAAAATATGCTGTGTATAATGTTACGAAAGTTTTTTTTTTTTTTTTTTCCAGATAAATGCTGATCTTTGGATCTTCCTATTCATCAAAGAATCCTGAAAAAAAGACAACTGTTTTAAATATTAATATTAATATTAATAATACATTTTTCTTTAACAGCAAATCAGCATATTGGAATGATTTCTGACGGATCATGTGACACTGAAGACTGGAGTAATGATGCTGAAAATTTTGCTTTAATCACAGGAATAAATTACATTTTAAAATATATTCAGATAGACAGCAGTTATTTTAAATTGTAAAAAATATTTCAAATTATTACTGCTTTTTCTGTATTTTGAATGAAATAAATGCAGGCTTGGTGAGCAGAATAGAATTCTTTAAAAAAACATTAAAAATCTTACTGTTCAAAAACTTTTGACTGGTAGTGTAGATGCTTGCCTGAATTGCTTAGCCAATTTTATTTTATTATAGTTTTTTTATATTATTATTCAATAAATAATATTTATATAAATATTACTATTATTTAATAGTAATTAGTATTGGGAGACGGTTGTGTTCGTGATGGTGATTTTAGTTACATTGTTCCGCCATTAGATGGCGACAAGAGACTGTTTTTATGAGTGAGTCAGCAGTAATGACTTTTATATTGAAAGAGACCTGTTGTAAACAAGGACGTTATTTTTACTTTCAACAACGCCTTGTAAGACGCAGCAAACAAATGCACTGAGCAGAGCTGTCAATGGAAATCACTCTTAACAGATGAAAGGATAGTACGACAAAGATATCGCTTTCCTCAGCGGACATTCAAATTAATGTTTTATTGTGAATATGAGATTGATGTAAAGACTGAATGCTGGATCAGATGCAGGCAATCACACTTGCTCAGTCAATCTCTCTCTCATAAAACTCTACTACACATAAAACACTGCTTTCAATACAGTAATACAATAAGCTTTTAATGAAGTGACGTTTTGGAATTAGTAACGGAGGCTTGGGCTCAGCTGTTAAACTGTTAAGCTGAGATTTGAATCCGTGGCAAAGACACTCCATTGTTGTTCCTTATGTATTTATGTGCCGTCGAACTATTGTATAAATGCAATATCACACTCGTAGCAGTGCGATATGGCTGTATATCGGCATGCTGTGATTACCTAATCACAGCCGTGCCAAGACACATTACACATACACATGAAATTCATCAAAAGTGACAGTAAACATAAAAAAAAAACTTGCAGATACCAAACTTTGAACAATATATCACAGTCATAAATCAAGATTTGCTATGTGTCATTTCTAGTACTATTTATAATAGTGCTGTCAAACGATTAATCGCGATTAATCGCATCCAAAATAAACGTTTTTGTTTGCATAATATATGTGTGTTCTGTGTATAGTTATTATGTATATATAAATAAACACACACACACACACATACAGTATATATTTAAAAATATTTACATGTATTTGCATGTCTGTATTTATATTCATATAATTTATATTATAAATAAATATATTTAATATATAAACATAACATATTTTTCTGAAATATATACATGCATGTGTGTGTATTTATATATACATAATAAATATATGCACCACACATACATATATTATGTAAACAAAAAACTTTTATTTTGGATGCGATTAATTGTGATTAATCGTTTGCCAGCACTAATTTATAATTTAAAGTGAAGGACACATTTTATTCAACAAAAAAATACATGGGTCTGCTACCAAGATCATCGATATTTGTATCCAACTTTCCTGGAATGCATGTATCTACTAAAAGTTTGTGTTGCCAAGTTTTAGGAGAATTACCTCAAACCGAGACTAAACACTTTTACATTTTGAATGTAGTCGTTTAAACCTTATTAATTTCTTTCATCCTTCTTCCTTTTGTTCATCTTATCATAATCTTCATCAACATCATCATCATTATTTTTATTAATTCTTCATATCACTTTGTGGTCTCTTGGCCGCAGTGTTGCAAAGTCTGCAGTTTTCCCGTGGAATTGGGCTACTTTAACACTGTTGCCAAGGGTTGTTTTTCATGTCCGCTGGTTGAAGCGACCCAAATAATGTGATATTTAGCCCCTGCAATGTGAATTTCACTAAGGGAATTTGGCAAAAAAAAACTGCATTTTACCCCCCGGAACATGATTTTTACTAGAGGGACCCCCCTCGAAACGCCATTGGGCTAGTTTTGAGTAGCAATTGGGCGGGTTTTGTTGTGAAAACCTGGCAACCCTGCTTGGCCTAACCGTGATGAAACTTGCATGTGATTGTCAGGATGTTGATGGCTGTCGGCCCTCTGTGGATTATCAGAGGATATAAATCTGTTATCAAAACAGTATGTAGATTAGACCGTCAAAATATGAGTGAAGACAATACTATGAAAGTGCAGCGCTGCCAAGAACTTGTAGCAAATTATCAAGACAAAAGAGTGTGACAGAGTTGTGCAGCCGACAGCCAACAATAACAACTTACTTGTTGACAGTGACCTGTATCTAATACCTCCAGCAGAATAAATCACGTGTCAAACTCAGAGTTCTGTTGGCCAGCAGCAACAGCGAAACCGGCCTCGGGACTATTTATGACGAAGGGCAACCTGGAGGAACACGAGTAAAAATGACAGGCATGTACACTGCCCCCCAGACTTTATTTGTTGTCTTTGATTCCCGGGGTACACATTACAGACAGGAAAATGAATACGATATCTTCCTACATCTTTCTCAGCTCTGAGGAGCGTTTCAGTGGCTTGGGAAGCCGAACCCCCACGCCGACATATTTCATCTGCTCCTTCAAGATGTTTGAAGCCTCTGACCCAGCTGGATTCTGCTTTGAGCTGGAAGCGTTCAGAGTGTTACAGGACACTAATCATCGCGGCGAGCAGCGAGAGACGCCTCCCGGGTCCAAGAGGGCCGTTCTTTGATCCCGTTCAGCTGAGAGACTCCTGCTTTTGTTACCGACTCAGAGAACATGCTACAGTCTTCATCCAGCATTTATTCCACACTACTGGTCTTACATTTGGAGTAATTTAATGTTTTTGAGAGAAGACTCTTCTGCTCACCAAGGCTGCATTTATTTGATCAAAAATACAGAGGAAACAGCAAAAATTGTGAAATTATTACAGTTTAAAGTAGCTATGTTCTATGTGAATATATTGCAAAATGTAATTTATTTCTTTGATCAACTCTGAATTTTCAGCATCATGACTCCAGTCTTCAGTGTCACAAGATCCTTCAAAATCCATTTTAATATGCTGATGTGCTGCTCAAGACACATTTCTGATCATTAAAAATGTTGTTATTTTTGATTCAACTCGTCCCGATTGAAAAGTGGTCCGTCCAATTCATTTATTTATTTATTTTTTAATGAAGGATGCATTTAATTGAAAAGTGACAGTAAAGAAATGTATAATGTTACAAAAGATTTCTATTTCAAATAAATGCTGTTCTTTTGAACTATCTATTCATCAAAGAATAAGTTTCCACAAAACTATTGGGCAGCACAACTGTTTTCAGCATTGATTATCATCAGAAATGTTTCTCGAAGCAGCAAATCAGCATATTAGAATGATTTCTGAAGATCATGTGACACTGAAGACTGGAGTAATGATGCTGAAAATACAGCTGCGCATCACAGAAATAAATTACAGTTTAACAGATATTCACATAGAAAACAGTTATTTGAAATTGTAATAATATTTCACAATTTTTACTGTTTCCTGATCAAATGCAGCCTTGGTGAGCAGAAGAGACTTTTGTCAAAATCATAAAAATAAAACGTAATTATTTTGACCAGTAATATGCATGCTTCTTTGCATGAGCTTTATCAATAATAATTTGCTAATCACTTCTAGACATGCTTGTAGGACTCTTGCAGGTTCTTCAGATCAGTGTTTTGACGTCAATCAGCAGAACAAGGATTTGTAAAGAACTTTTCATATGACATCACAGGAATCTAAATCAGTGGAGCTTCTCTGATGGAATCATAAGGTTCTCTTATGACGTCATGCAGCTTTCAGAACCTTTCATTTTCCCAAGCTCTTGTACAGAAGACACAGAGCGATAGTTTACCTCTCACACACACAACCACATCACACACGGCGTCTGTTCTCGTGTCGAGGATTCAATAACTTCATATTTTCCCTCTTTTTTTCCCTGTCCTCCCTCACGCTGAGAGGACAGAGCAGAAGGGCCGGGTGAGGAGAGATGAAGAACATCTCGTCCTCCTGAGAAGATCATTTTAAGCACCTTTATTTTTAAGGGTGTATGTCACAAAGCATTAGTGCACTGTGCAAGATCAAATGAAACTCCACTGATCATGAACTGAAATATGATCTAAAATGTGTTCAGCATTACAATAACAAAGTTGCTGTGGCCTGTTTACACTAGTATTAATGTACAGAACAAGTGCCATTATATTTTTAATGCATAAATATGTGATATTCTGGCATGTTCTGTAATTAAATGGTTTGCATGGTCTGTTAAATCCATTGTACTTTTATGCAGTCTGTAAAAAAGTTATAGAAACAGAAAAACTAATAATAATAATAATTTGATGTTTTAGTTGATTCTGATCCAATGTTATTTTAGTATCATTATGATTTTTTACTAATATTTTAAATCATTGTTATTCTTTTCTGTATTCACTTTAATTTTAGTTAAAAGTTTAGTAATTTTGTTGTGTTTTTAATGTAAATTTCTATATATTTTTGTATTATTTATATTTCAGTTTTAGGTATTTCACTACATCAAGTAAAAAATGAGTAATGTTGTAATGTAGCTGAAATAAATACATAAAAAAAAAAAATGTAATATGTTATTTCAGTTAGCATTTATTTTATTTCAAGTATAATGGTTTTTTTTTAGTTTCAGTTTTAGTTAAATATAAGAACTCTTTTCTGATCAGGAAGCACACCAACATATTTAAATGATTTCAGCTTCTGATCATTTTAGCTCTCTCATTAATTGGTGCTTAAATTGTATTTATTTAAATCGAAATGTTGATCAATCAGTATCATCTTGCATTAAACAAGATACATATATTATATGCATATTAAATATATTATATATGTATATAATGCCAATAAGTTTAGCAACAGCAAGGCTGATTTTACTTAGCAATGTGGAATAGAAACATAATAATTGAATAGAATTAGAATTAGAATAGAAATAGAAGTATAAGAATTTTATTTTTTTTTTCTTTTCTTTTGGAATTTCTGTATCAGAAGAAATTTAAATTGAAGAAGCTATATAAAAAGTGACGATGAATTATAATTATTATACATTAAAAACTATTAATGGAAGCTATTAATTATTCATCAAGAATCCTTTTCTTTTTAAGAATCAAGGAAGGAATTTATGAAGGACAGAAATAACAAAGATTGAAATTATTGCCTACAGATTGAAAGTAGTTAAATGTTGTTTAACCAATGTAATTATCACTATTACAGAAGAATTGCATAATTATGGATTCTTCTGGAATGACTTTCATTGGAGAAGCAAAAATAAATAAAGTAGTTTGCCATGTTGTGTCTGAAATATCAGTTACTGTTTCTTGAGGTACTGTAACTGTAATGAGGCTTTCAGAGAATCTTCATAATAATTTAAATATTAGGGGAAATTACTTCAGAAATCAACATGTGGCTACACAAGTCCATTAGATTGATTAGGTAGCATAAGTAATGTATTTTTTTCTGCATTATTAGTCGCACTAAAATTAAACGGTAAACCTTGCCAGTTATAATAAATATACGTAACTTCTATACATTGGTGCTTTGTGTTTTTGGATTCGAACAGAATATGGGACACTCTGACCTTTGACCTTGTACTATAACTCTGTCTGCTGTCCCGCATCACATTCTCCATGAATCCGTGTGAAGATAGCGCAGTAAGAGTTAATGCTGTCTTTATGGATCTTCACGTGTCTTCTCGTGTGTATGTGTAGATGGATACACTCTTCAGACCGCCAAGGTCTGCTGTCGTTCCAGAGATGCTGGTCTGACGCTGCTCTCGTCTCATAACACCCCATTACCTTGCCCCACATCGCCCATATGTCTCTCTCTCTCACCTTGCTCTCTCACCATATAGAGGTAATTCAGCAATTAATCACTTGGCGTTAAAGTTAAACAGCCATAGACATCCCACATCCCAGATAGCAGGAATTTATGTGTCTGCTCAATGAGAGGTCAAGTGCTTCTACAAAGCGTCTGGCCATTTCTGCACTGGTCATCACTTAGATGTGTTTACTTGACAAAAAATTAATAATACGTTACCTAAAGATAAAGGCAGGTTAAAATGTAATATAAGTATTATTACACTGTTTTATTGTAACAGCAGTATTATTACACGGTTATATTAATGCATTAATGCACAGTTATAATGCAATAGCAGTACTATTACATAGTTATAGCGTAAAGTAAGTAAATTACAACGTATAACAATATTATTAAACAGTTATAATGTAATGATAATATTACTACACAGTTACAACAGAATGGTATTATTGCACAGTTATAATGTAATAACAGTATTATTACATAGTAAAGTGTAAAATAATTATTATTATTACATTAGTAAAATGTAATATGACTATTATTAAACAGTTATATGTAATAACATTTATTACATAGTTATAACAAAATGTTAGTAGCGCAGTTATAATGAAATAACAATATTATTACACAGTATTAATGTAATAACTGTATTATTACATAGTTGCAGTGTAAAATAATAATTATTGCATTGTATAATGTAAGAATAACAGTATTACTGCATAGTTATAATGGAATAACAGTATTATTACATAGTAAGAATAACAGTATTACTGCATAGTTATAATGGAATAACAGTATTATTACATAGTAAGAATAACAGTATTACTGCATAGTTATAATGGAATAACAGTATTATTACAAAGTTATAACATATCATTTTCCATGTAATTTGACAGCCATGTAGTAATTGTGTTATAAATGAATAAACAAAAAAATTATGATTTTTTTTTTGGCTCGATAGTCTAGCAGTTAGTGCAGCAGAACCGTGAACATCTGATGATCACAAAGAACATGGCAAAAAATAAAATAATTGTTTATCCACCCAAGTTTTGTTAATTGATCGCTATTAAAAAATGCCCTGTAATTCAGATAAACTGTGATGCTGTATCTTGGTTTTGATTTGACATTAAATCTGAGCTTGTGTTCATGTCATGTGGAAACTATGGAGCTAGTCTTGGTAAACATGAGAGAAAGAGACGTTTCTCCAGTTCTCATGAATGCAGATGACCCTGACGATATCAAATATTAAAGCTTTAATTCCTCTACAGCCTGCTGACTGATGCTGCGCTCAGATAAAGCTGCGGGGGGAGATAAGGTTTCATTTTCTTTGTTGGCTAAATGCTTGGCTGAGAGCTTCTGTCTCGGGTTGGGGGCGATGAGATCTGGCCTGCAGTAGAAGATCTGAACTGCAACAGATCTGAGGAACTCAAGGTTCAGATCTGCATAAAATGATTTCACCTCGTGTTAAACACCCCCACAAACACAAGACACACATTACGGGTCCAAAAGGGGGTTTCCACAGCAGTGCCATAGAAAAACCATTTGGATTCCAAGAAGAACCTTTCAGTGAACAGAACCGAAGAAAGAACTGTTTTTTTTTTCTTAGTGTAAAGAAAAACAAGAAAAGAAAATAAACTTTTTAGGAAACCATATGTGCATGTTAAAGGTTCTTCATAGACCCATAGATACCAATAAACAACCTTTATTTTTGTTGCCTAATTTGAACGTAGTACTATTTTTAAAACTAATTATAATCTCCATTTACATAAAAATAAAAAAATGAATGAATGAATGAATGAATGAATAGCTAACATATATTTTAGGCACATAACGTCACAATATAAAGCTATGTGGCCTAACATAATTTATCACTTAAACGTGCATTTTCATCATTACACTTTATAGTTTTATAATGCTAAAGTAATAAAGTATAATCATGATGTTAAGTGACAGACAAATAAACAAATAACCTGGTGATAAACAAGCCTAACATACCATACTGTTCAAACGGTATTGAAAGAAGTCTCTTCTGTCCCCCAAGGCTGCATTTATTTAATGAAAAATAAAGAGAAACCAGTAAAAAACAGTGAAATATTGCAATTCCAAATAGCTGTTCTCTATTTGAATATATTTTGTAATTTATTTCTGTGATGCGCAGCTGTATTTTCAGCATCATTACTCCAGTCTTCAGTGTCACATGATCTTCAGAAATCATTCTAATATGCTGATATGCTGCTCAACAAACATTTCTGATTATTATCAATGTTGAAAACAGTTAATATTTTTGTGGAAACCCTGATACACTACCATTCAAAGTTATTTTATTTATTGTTTGTTTGTTTGTATGTAATGAATTTAATGTTAAAACTGTCACTAATGACAATTTAAGGCATCCTTGCTGAATACTTTTTTTTTTTAAGAAACAAACAAAAAATATATATATTTTACTATTTTACTTTTGAAATCCCACTTTAAACTTTCCAACAAATATTTATCTATAATGTCTTGTGCTTGATTGGCGGCTGCAAGTGGCATGGGATCTGCTTCAGGCAGTCAAAGGCAGGTACCTCCTGCTGACAGCTGCTGTTTGTGTGCTGTTTTTTTAAAGGCCAATAGCTTAGTTTACGTCACAACTGTTCCCATTATTTCCTATTTGCGATTGCTAGTGACAGGCAGGTGGGAGGGACATTCTCATTCCAGAGAGCATTTGATTGGACAAAAGCTAGTATGACACACACAGCTCTTCCATTTCTTAGGAAAATGTAATTATTGCTAATATTTGTTTATGCGCAACAGATAAGTCTGTCCCACATCGGCTTGTAATAAAAGAGAACAGAGGTGATTTGTTATCTGGGCTGAGGCTGAGGCAGAGGAGAAGAGCTGCAGCGCCTCACTCATCCTGCGTCATAAACACACATCATCTGCTCTACCTGTGAAATATTAGCGCTCTAATGGATCAGCTCGCACTCGAGGACAGACAGCTGTATTTATGGCTTTTGTCTGTCAGTCACTCTCTCTCCACACCTAACGGTGAAGCATGGAGACAGTTGGATGACCTCTGGGCTGTCAGCAGTCTGGGATTCTTTAGGAGCATAAGCTCTTACACACACACACACACACACACACACACACGGTTAAACTGTGGGAAATTTGAAACCGTTTATTAGAAACACTTTGCACCCTTCAAGAACACTGGAGCCACCATAAATAATGACACCAGCAGAGCTACAGACGTGTGTGTGTGTGTGTGTGTGTGTGTGTGTGTGTGTGTGTGTGTGCGTGTGTGTTGTGACTGCTACGGTCTGCATAAGTTTGGTAGTGTAAGAGATTTGGATGTCAAAGGGGACTTTTGTACCATTTCTCAAGATACTGAGAGACATATAGAGACAATGATACCAGAATATACATATACACAATACTTTGGTAAGATTATTAATAATGCAATGCAAAAAGATGTAGTTCAAATCACAATAAATGAATAGAAATCAATGAATTATTAAATTTCCGCTGAATTAAAGTTCAAATGTTTGGGGTTAGGAAGCTTTTTTTTTTAACAATGAATACACATTAAATTGATCAAAAGTCAAAGTAAAAAGCAATTAAAATGATAAAAGAGATTCCAGTCCATCAAATAACGTCATGTGAAGCCCAAGCGCTGCATGTTTGTGAGAAACAAATCCATCATCAAGATGTTTTTAACTAAAATATGAGTCCATAATCCATAATAGTCAATCTCCTGTTGTCGCTCATATCAAAATCCATACACATATTTGTTTTGAGCTGTTTTGGCTTATAAACAGTGCTTGATCCGTGCAGATTTCTGACCACTTTTTCACTGGAGGAAGCATTATTATTGATTATGGACTCGTATGTTGGCTGGAAGCAAAGGGTTGAAGTTAAAAATGTCTTGATGGATTTGTTTCTTTTGTCTGCTTAAGACTTTAACTGATGGACTGGAGTGCTGTGGATTACTTGTGGATTATTGTGATGTTTTTATCAGCTGTTTGGACTCTCATTCTGACGGCACCCATTCACTGCAGAGCATCCATTGCTGAGACACTGATGCAATGCTACATTTCTCCAAATCTGATGAAGAATCAAACTCATCTACATCTAGGATGGTCTGAGGGAGAGCACATTTTCAGCAAATTTTCGTTTTTGGGTGAACCGTTCCTTTAAGGGTAAATCTAACCCCTAGTTAATTTCATTTCATTTATCAATGTCAGTGATGCTCATTGCCTACATAACACAATACTAACCCCAAACCCTAAGCTACATGTTCATTATTATAGACTGCATTACTGTTTGTTGTGATCAGATACATGCATGATATTTCCGAAGCCTGAACTTTGACAGGTGAGTGAGTGTGTGTGTGTGAGTGAGTGAGTGAGTGAGTGTGTCTGTGTGTGTGTGTGTGTGTGTGTGTGAGAGAGTGAGTGAGTGAGTGAGTGAGTGAGTGAGTGAGTGAGTGAGTGAGTGAGTGAGTGAGTGAGTGAGTGAGTGAGTGAGTGAGTGAGTGAGTGAGTGAGTGAGTGAGTGAGTGAGTGAGTGAGTGAGTGAGTGAGTGAGTGAGTGAGTGAGTGAGTGAGTGAGTGAGTGAGTGAGTGAGTGAGTGAGTGAGTGAGTGAGTGAGTGAGTGAGTGAGTGAGTGAGTGAGTGAGTGAGTGAGTGAGTGAGTGAGTGAGTGAGTGAGTGAGTGAGTGAGTGAGTGAGTGAGTGAGTGAGTGAGTGAGTGAGTGAGTGAGTGTGTGTGTGTGTGTGTGTGTGAGAGAGTGAGTGAGTGAGTGAGTGAGTGAGTGGCCAATTTATTTGGGAAAAACAATGTTTTAGAAGAAAATAAGATAAGATAAGAATTGATAAGAAAGAATTGTGACAAAACTGTGTTATTTCATGAAGATTGGTCTGCTTTTAACTGTTTATTAACAGTCACTCTTTTTTCCCCTTAATTTTCTGCTTTTAGTGTTGGATAGTTGCGAAATTTGATCGATTTTGGGTGGGAGTTATTTATTTAGATTTTTCTCTATCTGTATTTTATTTGAATATTTCTGTATTAATCTTTGTATTATGCATTTTAGTTATAATGTAAGTTCTACAGTATGTTTGCAAAAAAAACAAAAAAGGGTTGATCCTCTGATGAAATTTGAAATAAGAACATTTTAACACAACTGTGCTGCCCAACTACAGGCTTTCTGAAGACTGTCTGTCTGTCTGTGTGTGTGTGTGTGTGTGTGTTTTAATGTAGTTCTGAGCTAAGCATGACACAGAAAACACACACAGATGGTTCAGGGAATCCCCTTTCATCACAGAGGTGAATTCCTCCAAACATCTGAAGATGAATGAACTGCCTGACAGACAGTAAATGACTTGAGTAAAGCTACTTTCCCCCGTAATGCTCTTGTCTCAGCGGTGCAACAAAGTTTAAGTCACTGTAAAGTGTTTCGACTGACAACTCTGATCCAAAACGTTGCCTGACAAGATCACTCACCTTATTATCAACTTAACTCTTTATAAATGCCAAACCGGCCACAATTACGGCTTTCACCTCACATGAATCTCAAAAGCACATATTTTTTTGCTCACGTTGCATGTTGTTGTAATTTTGGGCACCATTAGAAGCAGATTGAGCAGCTGCTGGCAGAAGAAGGCTGTAATAAAGTGAGCGCTGCTGCGGGCTGAAGCAGAGGTTATGCCCTCCGCTTTAATTAGGACCAGACCAGTCACCTGATGGAGGTCACCGCTTCAAGTGCCAGTGATTTGGATGAAACCCGCGTCTGGTTTGGATCTGGCAGAGGGGTTAGAGGTGAGAGGCTGAATTTACATAGCTTAAGAGAAAAGGCTTTGTGTACGGGAGGCCTGAAACGGAAAGAAACAGCTTCAGATGACACTGAGAACGGCTGGATGCCAGAGAAGATGAGTTCAGAGGTTCACACAAATGCATTCATTTAGATCAGACCTTCTCTATGCACTTCTGTTTCTTTGCATTGTTTTTAAGATATATGAAATTCACGAGCGATGCATTATTGATGGTCACTAAACTCACCTTAGGCCATATGTTACAGTAATTTTACTATGGTTAAGTAGTGTTTTTAGGCAGAACACTCAAACGTTTGTGGTCAGAAGTTTTTTTTTATTATTATTATTATTATTATTATTGTTATACATTTATGAATTAGTTTTCTTCACCAAGACACATTACATTGATCAAAAGTAACATTTATAATGTTACAGAAGATTTTTATTGAAATTGTATTCATCAAAGAATCCTGAAAAATAAAATGTATCACGGTTTTCACAAAAATGTTTGGCAATAAACTGTTTTCAACATTGATAATAATCAGAAATGTTTCTTGAGCAGCAAATCAGCATATTAGAATGATTTCTGAAGATCATGTGACACTGAAGACTGAAGTAATGATGCTGAAAATACAGCTGCGCATCACAGAAATACATTATATTCATATTATCTCTTTGTCACTTTCTGTGTCTGTTGGTTTTCATTTTCATAGACGTTTAGGCCTTGTTTACACTGTCAGTTAAATGTGACCCAATTCCGATTTTTTTGCTCATATGCGACACAGATCGGATGTGTTTTATGACTGTGTAAACAGGGAAAAAAAGCACATGAATTCTGATATTTCGAGATCGGTTTCAGATCTCATTCATATGTGTCAAACAGGAATTGTGTGCGTTAAAAAATAAAAAATATAAAACAAACAAACAATGAATCCTCAAGTGCGTAGAACAAAAAGAAGGATGTTTTAGTCCAACAGGTAGCTGAAATTGTCTGCACACTGGGAAAAATCCAATCAGACCAGAAAAGGTCTATCAAAAATATATATTTTATTTTCCATATGCAAAAGTGAAAAAGCAACAAAAGTGCAAAGTGTCTTAAAAACAGACCAAAGAGCAGACGTTTCAGCCCATGCTTTCTTCAGTGCTCATGAAGCAAAAAAGCAACAACACACTTATATAGGCACAACTGCAAATTGTGGACAGCTGATCTTTAATCAATGAGGGATAATTGTCAAGTCAACAATTTCCCTTTACAAAAAAAAAAACATGCAAGATCCATCTTCGTTTAATCCAATCGGGGTTAATGATTTCAACTCAAAAATCCAAAAAGCCTCTCTTTTTCAATCAATTGAACAATTTTCTATCACGGTTACCACCTCTCCTATGCAAGAGAACCCTCATTCATATGTGGAAATAAATCAGATATAAATCAGATATGTGCCAATGTGAGTGTCATGTAAACATGCAGATCGGATTTTCTGAGGCATTGCATTCTGTGCGTCATTAAAACTGTGACAATTTGGTGCATTTCCGCGGTTTAATAACATGATATTATTCTCAGGAGGAGGCGGTAAATGACAACAATGCATATAATGACAAACTTTGCATATTGCAGAGCTAGCATCAAGCATATTTCGCTTTCGACCATCTTGGCTATCGTGTGGTGCATTCGTAAGTCGCTTTGGATAAAAGTGTCTGCTAAATGACTAAATGTAAATACATGTGACACTTTTATTCTGACTCTCTAGTGTTTACTGATGTGTGATGTGTCTGCATTGACTTTAGAATCAGAAATCCCCATTTAATCACATATTTCTAGCCGCCCGTCCTCAGTCTGCATTGCTCACTCTGTGCTGTGAATGGATCTTATCTGTGGAAGTCCTCTGAATGCCCCCGTTTCTCTCAGCGTCGTCCCCCATCCTGAGCTCGGGGCCCTTTGAAGCCCGTCTTACTCGCCCCAAACGCTGATGCTCAGGAAATTAAAAAACAGACATGCGCTCATGATCTTGCCTCAATATTGAAACGCTTGTAAAGAGTGACGGGGTGAAACCTCTCCATGACTCTGTGTCCTGCTGACTGAACATGATGGTGATTGAGAAAGACATTTGGAGGCAGGAAGACTTTCTAGGGCAGGACGTGAATCTCATTTAGATGTAAAAATAAAGACATGCATATAGCTGTTATTCAGTAACGCTTTACTTAAAGCCTTCATATATAATAATTTATAGAAGTGTTTAGTGCATTAATTGTGCCTTGTAATGAACCTGGTAATGCACTGTATGATCTCATGAATAATTGTAACCACAGTTACAATACATTATAACACTTACAGTATCTATGCATTATTTCAGCTTCAATGCTTTAAAACATGACAAACAGACCTTCAAATATTATAATGCATTTTAACTTTGGTTATAATTATTTAAGAAAATATATGATTCATTACAGCTTATATTATTAATACCTTTATAATACATTATACTTTAAGGCTTTAAAGGGTTAGTTCAGTCAAGAATGAAAATTAGGCTGCGTTTCACTCACCCCCGATGCATCCTAGGTGTATATGACTTTCTTCTTTCAGACGAATCCAGTCGGAGTTATATTAAAAATTGTC
>NW_015554865.1:544358-561370 GCF_001515605.1 Sinocyclocheilus anshuiensis
TACTCAGCGGGTGCTGCAGAGCTTCGGTTCAAATGACGTGAAATAAAAAGCACCCTTCCACAAAACAAAGTGTCTCACATGACTCCAGGGGGGAGCCTCTTAAAGTGCTGTGTACAACAGTGAGCACAAGCTAGATTCAAGTGATTATTACGTTTTGAATATGGATATTTTTCTTACAAAAACACATCAATTCGCTACAGGAGGCCTTTGTTCAACCCCCGGAGCTGTGTGAGACACTTTGTTTTGTGGAAGGGTCCTTTTTATTTCACGTCATTTGAACCGAAGCTCTGCAACACCCGCTGAGTGCAACGATAGAGCTTGAAATATCAAAGACAATTTTTAATATAACTCCGACTGGATTCATCTGAAAGAAGAAAGTCATATACGCCTAGGATGCATCGGGGGTGAGTAATTTATGGGCTAATTTTCCATAAAATAAAATAAAATGAAATGAAATAATGAAATGAAATGAAATGAAATGAAATGAAATAAAACGAAACGAAACGAAACAAAAAACAAAACAAAACAAAACAAAACAAAACAAAATTCAATTCAATTCTCAATTCAATTGAATTGAATTGAATTGAATTGAATTGAATTGAATTGAATTGAATTGAATTTAAATGTATGAACTATGAAAATAAAGTCCCAGAGACTTGAGGATGGGTTGTTTTGGCTTGGGCTACTAACAAATCACCTAACAGTAAACCACTAGAAATCTCCTACTCTCTTAAAACAATTTTTAGTTCCTCAAAGAACACTGAGCAGTTCTTTAAATAATATTTTTTTCTTAGTGTGAATAACATTTAAATATGTGAAGAACCTTTATCCACAACAAAGAACCTTTTGTGAAGTTTCCATTAATGTTAAAGGTTCTTCATGGAACCATCAATGCCAATAATGTATTTTTAAGAGTGCAGCAAAACCATCCAGAATAACACATACTAACAGTCACTTTTTCATCATAAAATGTAAAAGTCTGTTAAAATGTGAATTACTATAAATGATTGACATGATAATGCATGGCAAATAACCAAGTCCTGTATTACTGTGTGCTGAGTTTAATTGAGACGCTTTATAATCAGTATTTGCCACAAGCAGTTTCTGACATATTGTGTCAGCTTGTATCCAGAGGAAGAAAGTCAGTGGAGTGTGAAACAGCACTTAAGGGAACACTTAATTTCCAGCGATATCGTCGACTTGATTGCACAGATACTATTTAAACTGAACTGAGCTGGATGATAACATCACTGATCTCAATGATGAACTGCCTTTAACTGAAAATTGAATGTTTACTATTGTCCTTCTGCATTATTGACACACTATTTGTGAGCCTGGAGCACAAAAGCAGTCATAAGCAGCACAGGTATATTTGTAGCAATAGCCAACAATACATTGTATGAGTCAAAATTATATATTTTTTCCTTTCTGCCAAAAATCATTAGGATATTAAGTAAAGATAATGTTCGATGAAGTTATTTTGTAAATTGCCTACCATAAATATATCAAAACTTAATTTTTGATTAGTAATATGCATTGCTAAGAACTTAATTTGGACAACTTTAAAGATGATTTTCTCAATATTTAGATTTTTTTGCACCCTCAGATTCCAGATTTTCAAATAGTTGTATCTCGACCAAATATTGTCCTATCCTAACAATCCATACATCAATGGAAAGCTTATTTATTCAGCTTTCAGATGATGCATAAATCTCAATTAAAAAAAATTGACCCTTATGACTGGTTTTGTGCTCCAAAGTCACATTTTTCCTATGTAATACTGTAAAGCTGCTTTGACACAATCTGTATTGTTAAAAGCACTATATAAATAAAGGTGACTACTTGCTGACAGAGGAACTTACACAGCTACTCCAGTATTCTTTATATCAGAATCTCACAAACAGACAGGTGATGTATAAAACACAGTCGCAGCCCTCTCTGTGTTGTGTCCATGCGACAGGAGCGGGAAACACTTCCACTGATGGAGATCTGGACGTTAAGCAGCTGTGGTCATGTGGATTCAGCTTCTGCACGACACTGATGACGGCTGACGAGCCTCAATAAAAAATAAAAAACTAATTAGCATGGGGGTGTTTGCATGCTGAGGACAGATTATTGGTGTCTTCATCACCTCCTGCAGTAACCTGATGGTAATTTGGCCGCATGCAATTTATTTACACACAAGCACAAATAATATATTACTTTCTCCTTTTAAAGTCAACATTAGTGAAAGTGAGACAGACAGTGACAGAGATGTTCCAGTGACCTCAAGATATACTTGTACACTTAAATCCGACATTATTGTGGACTGGCTCAATAAATATACCAAACAAAGGAAATGTAAGAACACAGAAAGGTTTGTGTGTGGGAGTGACTTTTTTTTTTTTTTTGGCACTAAAATACAGGTCAAATGTTTGCAATAATTAAAATAATAATAAATAAATTTGTTTGAAAGTAGTCTCTTCTGTTCACCAAAGCTGCATTTATTTGATGAAAAACACAGTAAAAGCAGTAATACTGTGAAATATAATTACGATTTAAAATATCTGTTTTCTATGTGAATCTCGGTTTAAATGTAATTTATTTCTGTGATCAAAGCTGAATTTTCAGCATCATTACTCCAGTCTTCAGTGCCACATGATCTTCAGAAATCAGTATAATATGCTGATTTGGTGTTTAATTAATATTATTAACAATGTTTTTTTTTTGTTTTTTTTTTATTGTGGAAACTTTTTTCAGGATTCTTTGATGTTGAAAGTTAAAAACAGCATTTATTTGAATTATTTATAAATGACACTGAAGACTGGAGTAATGATGCTGACCACAGAAACAGAAATAAAACACATTTTAACACAAAAAATGTTAGAATATTTGGCAGTATCACTGTTTTCACTGTTATTTTGCTCAAATAAATACAGTTTTGGTGAGCAGAGGAGACTTCTTTCAAAAACATTTTTAAAAAATCATAATTATTGAGTTGTAGTGATTATAATGTGGATGATAAACATACAAATGTAAAAAAAAATGACAGTCACACAAGCATGAGAATCAATTTTCATGTACAGTAGGTAAAACATAAAACAACATCCATACGCTTGCATTACTCGCATCTAGTATGTAGTAAGACGATTGACTCTAAGCAGCGCTCTAAAAATAAATGTGCTCATTTCTCTCCAGACTGCTTTCCCTCAACATCCCTCGCTGTTTTATGTTCACCGCCCACACCGTAATGACAAAAATGCCCGCCACTCCGGCCTGGTTGACTTCATGTAATTTTCTTGTGGCTAAATCCATCGTCCCTGCTTTTTGTCAACACACGGCTCGACTGAAAGCCTCCAGTGCGCTGGACGAAGCCCGAAGCGTGCTCACAGTCCCTCTCTCTTAGAAGAACCTCGCCGAGAAAAATAAAAATGTTAATATTAGCAGCTAAAAACAATGCCCCCCTGTGAGCCGCTGTGCTGGGAGTGCTGTCCCAGACTGAGGCAGTTATCCTCAAACCTAAACCCAGCGCCCAAAACACCTGCTCGAGCTCCTGCGGCTGCATAATCTGTCTCAGCTGTACGCTGCACTTTTATCTCACTGTGTTCTCATAAAGAAGGCTTTGTGTCTGATTTGTGGGTTCATCAGCCACCGGTACGCAATATGAAGAGGGTTTTCTCATGGAGGGTTTTCTCATGTTCTTCTCTACTGTATTGTTTGTGGATGAAACGAGGATATGTTTGAACAGGCTGCAGTTTCCAGAGGTCAGACTCCTGCGAGGAGCACAGAGAGTCACATGAGTCAAAGACGGATGAGAATTACAGCACACTGCAGTATGTGACGGGCTTTCTGATTCTTGCAATACAAACATCTTAACAATACTAGCAGAATTGACTAATGGGCTATTAAAGGTTATACATGAACTATTGAAATTAACTTTCTTTCTGTGTTGTATCTGCTGCAGATCACTACTTTATTTTATTGTAATGCCCTTCTTGTGTCTATGTGATATTTTATTACTATTGTACTGCATGTTGCATTATTGATTGTTGTGTCTCAGTTGTAAAGTGTCCTTGAGCTATGGCAAGGTGCTATTTATTATACAATAACTTGTTATTATTATTATTATTTATTAAATGTTGCAGTGTTGTTGTTTTTTTTCAAATAATGTTCTTCGTTCTTCACTAAAAGCACATTATATTTTATTAAAGGAGGGATTAACACACACCGTCTGTTACGTTTTAAGAGTTGTTGGCCTATCTGTATTTTGTCTATATTTGTCTAGAATTATTTTATTAGTATTGAATGCATGTTTAAAATGAATAGTAAGTTTTAATAGAATGATTGCACTATTGGAAGAGAATTGCACTGACAATTAGAATCACTGAATCATCAATGAATTGACTTTAACTGGAAAAATGGCTCTTTGTTATTGTCCTCTTGCATTATTGACAAACTATTTTCCTGTTTGACACTGTAAGGCTGCTTTGACACAATCTGTATTTTATAAGGTGCTATACAAATAAAGGTACAATGCAAAAATTTAAAAATATGTGAAATGCAAAAAAAATCACTTGTTATGTGAGTGACATTACTGTTTATGTTGTAAACATTTTAAGTTAAATCTTAATAAAATTGTATATTAAATTCTAAAAACACACACATAAACAAACAAACGAATAAATACAGAAATCACATAATTGTCCATGTCTTGCAATCTGCAGTTGCAGTTTGAATTAATAAACACAAATTAGTTAAAAACACTGGTCAACCTGCACTAATATAACCACTGGTGCTCCAGAGCTGATAGGGGCAGCAGAGAGGTTAAAACTGTCATTGTGGTTATTTAAAAAAGATGAATAATAGGTGGTAAAACATAAAAAAAGGTAATTAATTAATGCAAATGCGGTGTTAGAGGGGTTTGCCTTCATCAGTGCTGAAATTAATCTTGCATCATGAATATTTACAGTACATTCAGTCTCAGCTTGTGCATTACATACATTTTTAATTATATGTGACCCTGGAGCACAAAACCAGTCATAAGGGTCAGTTTTTTAAAATTGAGTTGTATGCATCATCTGGAAGCTGAATACATAATCTTTCCATTAATGTATGGTTTGTTATGATAGGACAATATTTGGCCGAGATACAACTATTTGAAAATCTGGAATCTGAGGGTGCAAAAAAATCAAAATATTGAGAAAATCATCTTTAAACTTGTCCAAATGAAGTTCTTAGCAATGCATATTACTAATCAAAAATTAAGTTTTGATATATTTACGGTAGGAAATTTACAAAATATCTTCATGGAACATGATCTTTACTTAATATCCTAATGATTTTTGGCATAAAAGAAAAATGGATAATTTTGACCCATACAATGTATTGTTGGCTATTGCTACAAATATACCCCAGCGACTTAAGACTGCTTTTGTGCTACAGGGACACATATATTTGCATTTATCTTGTATTTACTATTACGGAAATCCATAAAGATAAATTCACTCCTTTTCAAACCTACGTCTTTTTGTTCAGACACATTTCTTTGCTGTACAGATGCTAAAATGTCTGTCCAGTCTAGAGTCTTTCGAGCGCATTGACAATGACGTTAATACTGAAAGTATAGCCGCATTGGCTGAACATTTATATGAGAACACCGAAATAATTTGCTGTTTCTCACAAACACGAGCGCACATACTTCCCTTTGTGTGCGCAGTGGGATGTGTTTTTGTAGATCATTTGACGGAGAAATATTTGAGCTGCATGAGTTCCTCTGTGATGTTCTGCCAAGAGGGAGTGGGGAGCTGTTGAGACCCTCCAAACAACTCTCAGTTCCCAGAATTGAGCAGGCCCCTGACGCCCACCTCCGCTCCTGCTCGTAACAGCCAGGAGGAGGCCACTGCTGTTTGTACAACCGCTGCGACAAGACATCTCCGTTATGACTTAGTACTCTGGTTAAAGTTTGAAGATTTGGCCAAATCACCATTTTTAATGCAAATGGTTCATAAACAGATACGTTTTACTGTGTCTAAAAGCAAACCTGAACTACAACAAGAAAATATTAGGTGCAATTATCAACTCAGTAAGCTTGCTTTACGCAGACATTTTCAACCCAGCTGTCACATGTTCTAAGAATGTTTTGCTAACATTCAAATTAAGTTACGCACATGTTACTTCTGAATGTTCTCTGAAGATTCCAAATGTCCAGTCCAAAAATGTTGTTTATGAGAACGTTAAGGGAACATTCCATTTGATAATTTTGCAAACATTATGGCAATGTTACTTTTGAACGTTCTCTGAAACAAGTAGTAACACTTAAAAACAGATGAACGTCCAACTAAAATGTTCGGAAATAAAACATTCAATGTATGATGTAGAATAAAAATCTTGGTTATATGAACGTTAACAGAACATGTAAGCATTATGGAAAGTTAATTTTTTTTTAACGTTCCTTGGACTTTTGAAACACGTAGAAACATTTAAGGTCCAGCTCTCGCTATTAACAAACCAGTAACTACGACATTTGCCTCAATAAACTCATAATTTGCTGCTAATTAATAGTTACTGTAGTAAGGTAGTTGTTAAGTTTAGGTATTGGGTAGGATTCGGGATGTTGAATACGGTCATACAGACTCTGTGTTTTATAAGCACTAATAAACAGCCAATATGTTATTAATATGCATGCTAATAAGCAACTAGTTAATAGTGAGAATTGGTCCCTAGTGTTATCACATTTAAAAAACGTTAGATGATTGTCCAACTAAAACGTTTCAGAAATAAAACATTTCTTGAGCAATGTTTTTGTGCTAACATTTTGAAAACATTTTTAAAGACCAGATAACTGAACAAATGTCTAAAAATTCTATTAACGTTACTGGATGAGCGTTTTGTTCCTAAACCTTGCCGGAACGTCAGCCAAAGTTCTGAACACATTCCTTGTTAGCTGGGAATTGAACTAGTTTACTTGCTATGCATGCTTAACTTGCTGTGCAACCTTTTTATGCTTCCTATCAGGCTTGGATTAATCACCACTCTCTGTTACTCTGAATAACTAAACCACATTTTTGAGGCGTTACGCTGTAAGTAACTGTGTTTTTATCATTCAGTTCATCAAATGCTCTGGAGTACGACTGATGTGGTCTTACCCAAGTAATTTCAAACTAGTTTTCCACAGTGATTCATATTGTATCATGATAGATGGAAGAAACCTTTAGACCTTGCATCCTCTTTCTTTCTCTCCCATTCATCTGGCCCATGCCTCACCCTGGTTCTGCCTCACTGCCATCCCAGAATGTGTGATACATGCTGGGCCGTTCCCTGGGCGGTCAGGGGGCCATGTGTCTGCTCAAATGCCTACCGAGACACTCCTTATATGGCTGCCCTGAACTCCTCTCACCTCTGCACAACTTTAGAACCATCATCATGAATCACCACTAGTGACGGGTAGCATCATAAATAGTCAGCAAATATCCAAAGGTATTATTTTCACCAATATATGATTTCCATATAATTAAGTCAATGACGACTATAAGTACAGTATCTCTGCAGAGTCCAAAATTAGCAATGGGACTCTTTCTTGGACAAATTGTGAGGATGCATTGAAACAATTTCTTCATGTAAGACTAAAAGTACCAATAAATTAGTTCCATTCAGTTAAAATGTGCCTTTTCGAGAACTAATTCCAACTTGAAGCATTAGATTAGTCACTCACATGAGATAAGCTGTTTGTGTGGCGTATGATCGGCGATTGGCTGTTCCAAATCCTGCACTTTTTGAAGTTTAATTTCAGGAACCGACAGTATGCAGAAAACCGGGCAGCTCACTAGGTTTTGGAACTCAGCCACTGATCATCTGGTATCTCTCTTTTGGTCCTGGTTCCATCGTGAATAAAACGCTGTGCATCTTTCACCGATGACCTTCAAGAAGGCTGGATGAGTCTTAAACTTTGTCAAGCATCATTTCTTTTCATCTTTCCTTTGCCTCTCATTACACTTTATATCTGCACCACGGGCTGCACAAATACAGTCCACTGCAAGTTTCCCTTGAAAAAAAGAAAGAAAAGAAACGTGATACAAAAACAGAGTTGCCTTTGTTGTTCAGAACTTTATTATCAGGAACAATTTATTAAAGAAACATGGGTTATGATTTTATGCGAAATAAAGGGGAAAGTTGATTTAGAGAGACGGAGAGCCATACAGATGGAGAAACACTTGATGCATGGGAGTTCAGCTCAGTTTTAAGGAACTAGTAGAAGCTTATTCCAAAGTGTTCCTCATGTTTCACATTCATGCTAATCTTGTCTGATTCTTGTTCAGGTTTGGGGTATGTTTGAACAATTTTGTCGCATAACTGAGGCAGAGATTGTTACGGTATGAAAATTTCTTATCACGATTATAGTGACCAAAATTATCACAGTTATCAATATTTTCACGGTATTGTTAAAATGTGCTGGAAATGTTCAAAAAGCACTGACACGTAAATCGTTTCACCAAGTTTTATATTTAAAATCAACAAACAACTAATAAAATGACTTTTTGCTTGCATAAACACAATAACATTACCAATGATGTCCGGATTTTAAATGACAACATGACTGAAAACAGTTTATCATGTAACATTTAACATGTACAAAATATTCAAATAAAGCTTTGTAAAAAGATTCATAAAATAGTAAACCTCACATTTCAGACTTTAAATAAAGAAAAGTGTTGAGTCAAAATGATAATTGATTAATACATGATTATATGTATTCGATCTGCTCCATAAATATTTCTAGATACCTTATCCGAATTGTTTAAACGTGTAGAAACAACATAAGCTTGTTTTTCATCAACCGGTCAAAATTTACAGCAGGGCAAGCAAATTCTGTCAGTTTTTTGGCCAGGCAAAAACTGCACACAGGCTGAATGTAACTGTAAGTCTCTGTAAATCCACTCTCTGACAGCAGGTGGTGCTTATGGAACAGCAGAAATAGAGCTGCTTCCTGTAACTTCCGTGGACAAAGCAGTATTGCCATTAAGAACACCAATATATTAGGTATTACTTGGAGCAAAGATGAAAACAAAATGCCATTGAATCTTTTCTGAAGACAGTCAGAACCTTCAGAGGTACATTCATATAATTAATTAATTCATATATTAATTTGTAATGCCTTAGCACTCTTTTAAAACCTCCTAGTGTTCCGCTATGTTTTCACACAAAACGAAACAACTCTGCGTGCTGTGCGTACCTGAAATGGTTACTTAAAACTTTGCTTTATGCTGAATAGTATTTATTTATCCTGAGTTGTTCAAATCGCAGTAATCGAATACGGTTTTAATGATAATTAAAATATGAAATGGTAGTACTAACCGTCAAACTGGTAATCGTTGCATTCCTAAACTGAGGTCTAATTCATGTCCAATGCACAAGCAGTGCAGGACAAGATACTCAATACTTAGAGAACAAAGTATGAGCAATAGAAATCCTGATCCTTCACTTAGAAAGCACCGTTGATAAAACATTAATTATTACTGTTCTTTCCATAGTTGGTGTTTACCAAATGCCCTCTCTTGGGGGAAGTCTCTACAGTGTGCTCACAGTGGACTCTTGTGAGCAGAGCGCAGGTGATATTTACATTTTAAATGAAAAGTAAATTAGTGCAGGGCTCCAGCTCAAGAAGCATGTTTAGGTCATTGAGTCATCCAGTGCTGAGGTCTGAGCTCTCTTGAACCTCACCGAGAGCACTGGGGTAGGACCCAGGGGAACGTCATTCATTGCCCCAAGGATTTGGTTAAGTGGGAGGCCAGGTTTTCCTGGTATTTCGCCACAGCCCAGTAAATAAACACAGAGTCCAGCTGCAAAGGGCTCAGCGCAGCTTCAAGGAGAGAGCGTTGGGGATAAAAGAGCAAGAGAAGGAGGAGATCTTAGTTCACCTCCCAGTCAGAGGGGGTCCCTGTCCTCTCAGGCAGGAGAGGGGGGATAGGAACTGCGGGGCTTGTATGGAGAGGTAATTGCCAGCGAAACCTGAGCAGCTCTTAAGCACCGTTGCCATAAACTCGGGGTCGTAAAGTGAGCACCTCCCATGTAGTCGTGCAGTAAAAACACACAACGTCTCGAAGACCCTGCTGGCTGAGGAAGATTCAATGGACAGTGCAGGGACTTCTGATCTAAGAGGAGGTGCACTTCTGCTGATAACTCAAACTGTCTCATGACAAACTCCTTGTTTTATTTGTTAAAATGTACATAGATATTTCCTTTGTGAGGGTATTTTGTACATTCGCGTTACTGGATGCTTATTTTATTGGGTTATATGAGGAGGTGGTGTTAGACTAATAGTTAACAACTGGGGTTTTTAACACATCCCTCACCAAGTTTTACTGGAAATCTATTAGAATACAAATCTCCGGGTTCGTAATTTTAATTAGCACGCTGAAAGTCATTTCGGGTGAAAACCGCATGCTAAACTCCAGCCGTGATGGGAATCGTCCATTCTTAAACGTGCGTCTTGACAAAAGGAAACTCAACCAAGGTCATTTGGATCCTGCCACATGTTCTTAAGCACTGTGCTGGAAGTCCACCAATTCTCCATGTCAGCCCTAAATTGGGCCTGTCGTTGTGTTTTAGGTGATTTTAGCCGAGGCCTGGCCCCTTGTGAAAAGTGCTTCCCTCAGCAGTTGCCTGTCTAGGCTCACTTCCTGTGCCTCAGCCTCTCTTTTTCTCAGTGTTATTGAGCCTACCAAATGGCCCCGATTTCACCGGTGGTCTCCACCTAATAATCAGGATGATGGACATGTTCCATTGCTCATGGCCTTGGGTTCCACCAGAAGCACACCAGACCAGGCCAGTCCTTTTGTACAGTAACTTTCAAGTTGATTGGAGAGAACAAAAAGGAGTCCGTAATTTCAACATGGAATGCATTAGATTGTAATTACATTTAAAAAGTCTAATTAACTAAAAAAAAATATGTGGTCATCAGTTGCAAAGGGGGTTGGGGTGGCTTTTTTCCCTGTGTTTTCGAAGAAAGGCAAGAGTTTTGTGTGGCACAGGGGAGGAAGGTAACTGGAGAAGAGGAGTTAATCTGGATCAGTTAAGGGGTGTTTACACCACAAATGAGCTCTGAATATTCTCCAGTGCATTTAGGGGGAATTAGAGTTGCAGTGGGATAATGAGCTATATGAGCCTGTGATTTACACCAGGCACAAAAGAATGTCAAGCACAAATAAACACAAGTATGATGTATGAACGGGGTGAGCGAGGACCCTTTCAACTTACTGTAAGTGGACAAAATCCAATTTAACCAACTGTGAAACTGAAAAGGGGGGAAATGTATGGAAAAATTGGGTATTCTAGTGAACATGTGGTGATGAGCGCTGAGCAAAGCTAATGGCATGCATTAAGTCAGCACATTTTCAATTGAAAATGAAAAAAGGAAATATCTTCATAATGTTACATCCTACCCACCATTTAGTCCAGTCCATAGATGCTTACATGCAAAATAGTCTATATGGGAACTGAATTGATGTAGCATTAAACTTGTTGAACCTGGGAACAGACATTCTCTCTGACCATACACAGCCCTGTTATTCATACACACATTTCCATAGCTGCTGCCCTTGTTCAGACACCTCTAACAAGGTCTTTTCTGAAACTGATCCACAGTCACTCCCCGAGGAGTCTTGAGCTCGCTCTGGGCGGTCTGTCCATGCCTCTCGGAGCACTTCACCCCACTACTCCATCCAGCCAATCAAAACACAGCAATCCAGAACTCTTGCACCAGATTAAACCAGGCCTGTCTCTTTTTTTTTCACTTTCTCTGTGCATTTTTTTCTCGTTCTATTTATATTCGGGGACATTCCAGAGAATATTAGTAATGATCAGATCCAATAAAAGCAACGACTGCTATGTTCTCTACATTCTCCTGGTCCTCAGAGGATATCTGAGTGATGGCCCTCTGGGGCCACCTCAGAGAGGTGATAAGAGTGCTGAGGTTGACCTCCCATACAGGGTGTGCTTTTCTAGTCACTGGCTGCTCACAGTTCTGTTCTGTTATTCTGCGTTGTTATTGCATTCTTGCTACCACAATGGATTCAGAGCTATTTTAAGCTTTATACACACTACCTTTATGCATGCAATTTTGCAAAAGGTCAATGCAGGCAACCTGTGGATAGCATGGATGAATTGGCGACCCAAGTAGTCCCATCCTTGTCCATGTTCTTACCAGGAGGCCCATCTGGTCTCTCAATGATGCCTGATTATGTGGCTTTGAAGGCAGTGATCTTATTCTGGTTAGGACTGTTTTTGGTGCACACAGATCCAAGCTTATGCGTACAGTCCCAAAGTTACTGTGAGTGTCCAGATGAACCACATACTGGCACATATTAGCAAAGTGGTTGATGCTTACTGCGCTGCATATAACCACCCAAGTCGTAGAAAAACCATAGTGGACTGTTTTCCACACGCCATACTTCACAAGCAGCTGAATCAGAATAAAGAGGCCGCAAATGATGATGGAGACAACTGAGAAAGTAGCTAAATTTAGCAAAAAAAAGGTGAGAGAGGTCTGATGAACAACATGGGGCACAAAGGGGAGATTTGCCTCTAGTATTCAGCAGAGATAAATCCAGACATGCAATCGTGGATTATCCCAAGCATTAATGGACTATGCAAGGCAAATAAAAAAATAACTGTTTGTAAAGTGGGCCTATTCAAAGAAACACTGCCAGATGAGGTACCTCTCATAGTTTCCAGATTGACTGCAAACAGATTGGTTAGTGGAGGGCTTTGAACATATTAAAAACCGTGGTGTTTGAGGATTTACAGCAGGGGTGGCCGATCCTGTTCCTGGAGATCTACCTTCCTGCAAAGTTCAGCTCCAACCCTGATCAAACACAATTGAACCAACTAATTAGGATCTGAAGAAGCACTTGATAATTTTAGACAGGTGTGTTTGAACAGGGTTGGAACTGAACTCTGCAGGTAGGTAGATCTTCAGGACCAGGATCGGGCACCCCTGCTTTACACACTCCAGGTGGAGTTCACTTCAGTTGATTTGATTGCTTCGTTATCAAGCAAATGTGGTGCATTGATAGGATCACAAGCATATGCAAAAAAAACAGAGTTGCCTTTACTCATGTGAGTTACACTTAGGTGACATAGGCCTGGTTTCACAAACAGGGCTTAGGTTAAAACAGGATTAGGTCATAGTTCAATTAGGACATTTAAATATATTTTATACATGTGCCTTAGAAAAAAACATTACTGGTGTCTTGAGACAAGACAATGGCACATTTTAAGATGTGTCAGTGCAAGTTTCTTTCAGTTAAAACAGCCCAGACATGCATTTTAGTCTGGGACTAGGCTTAAACCTTGTCTGTGAAACCGGGGGATAGTGTTAGTCCCATAACTCTTTGCTAATATTCTACATTTCATTCTGGAAGGTTTCCCACATTTTCCCACATGTGTGGCCTAAGTCTCACAGCCTGAGCCTGGCCTGGCCATAGGGCTCATGAAGGCACTGAGGTGGAGAAACAAGTCGTTCCCAAGTTAAACAGGAACTCTGGGAGTTAGTGGAGCAGCTCTGAGATGTGTTCTCCAGGACCCACACGCAGGCCAGCGTAATCCATCATCACACCCCCTGGAGTACTCGTCAGGCAGAAGCCCTGCTGTGTGAGGAACTAAAAGTATTAAACAGCTGGGAGTTATAGAGGAATCTGGTATCTTGTGATCAAGCCCTATTTTGGTGGTCAAATTAACCCAAAGGCACCTTTTAGTCTGAGTTCAACAGCTACACAATGCTCATATAGATGACCTCAGTCACTCCTAGGTGTAATAATTCCACACAATGTGAGTAACTTCAAGGTTTTGAATATTTTGTATGGTCACAACTGGTGCTTAAGCTCCATAAATGGTTGTACACTTGCTTCCGTTGCTTTTGACAACTTTGAACATTCCCACAATGGCTAACATCGTTCACAGCATCTTCCAGGCTTTGCAGATTGTACAAATTGCATCATGTGTACCATGTTACACATTCCCATTAGATCAGAAGCCTCCTAAGCTAGATTCCTCTCTGTTTGAAGGCAGTGCTGTTATTCTTGCAGGTTCAGCAAATAAAATTTAATTTCAGAAGTTCAGTCGATAATGGCAATAATAGTTTCATTGGCAGTTTAAAGTAATATTTAGTGGTTTTCAAAGATTCCCTATTGATTTGTTCACCAAAGAAACCATAATGGCATGAGCATGAGACGGTAAAGTAAGGAATGGGGTGTTTTATGTTACCATGAGAAATCAGGAGTGTGAGTGAGGGGGAAAGAGAGGAGAAAACTGCATCTGATGGTGAGATAAGAAATGAGAGATGAGGAGGAGGAGGAGGAAGACCCTCCATCGACACTTTGTGCTGGAAGAGACCAGAAATCAGACCTGTGGGAGACTTTTCCATCAGCACAGCTCCATTACACCCCTATCTACACACACACACACACACACACACACACACACACACACATTGAAGGAATGTATTTTTAATGTTATTTTTCCTCTTATTCCAGTGTAATATATGGAAACAACTATAAGTGCATTGATTTTTTTTTTCTCCCAAAAAGTGTAAAACTTTCTTTATGATACTTTCGAACATTCTGCTGTTGAAAGAGCAACCACATAAAAAACTGGTTCAACCAATGGTGTGAGTTTAGGTCTTCCTGTTCATTTGACCACTGGCATACAGGTGTTTAGAAGCCTGGTTTAAAACAGGTTTTCTATTTTTGCAGTTCCGTTTTGTAATGCTGTAACTACACTTAAAGAGACAGTTTACCAAAAAATGAAAATTATGTCAGTTGCTCACCTTCAAGTCATTGCAGACCAGTTTGACTTTTTTTTTTTCTTCTGTGGAACATAAAAGAAGACATGGTCCCACTATATATTAGGTGGCCTTAAATAAATAACTAAATAAATAAATAATAGTAGTAGTAGTAAAAAACAAAAGTGCAATGCACTTATTGTGTTCATATTGTATTTCATAACACTTTTGCTGTTATTGAAGTGGGATATGGGTAAGGTTAGGGACAGGTTTGGTGGTATGGGTAGATTTAAGGGTGGGTTAAGGTGTAAGGGATGGGTCAACAGTGTAATTATAAATGTAATTACAGAAGTTAATTGCAGATGTAATACATACAGGTATTTTTAAGATATAAGTACAATGTTAAACCATGTATGTACACAATAAGTGCATTGTACAAAATGATTAATTTAAATGTATTTACATAGTAATTAATATAAAGTGGGACCGAAGACATGTCAATGGCCACTTAAACTGTTTGTTTACCAACATTGTTCAACATTCTTTTGTGTTGTGCAGAAGAGAGAATGTCATACAGGTTTGGAATTACATGAGGGGGAATAAATGATAGCAGAATTTTCCTTTTTGAGTGCACTTTACCTTTAAGTGCAATTACAGCATCATGAAACTGAACTGCAAAAATAGTGAAACCTTTCAAGATTCACTTACGTTTCACTTACACACAGCCTTACCTAAAACTTGAACTCTGCACTTTGCCTGCCTTGCGAGCACTTTAAAACTACTTTGTGAATAATAAATATGAGATAATGTGTAGAGTTGAAAGACCTTGAGATACATTGTAAAGAATAGACGTCTTGTACCAACAGGATATACAGTACGCTTTCCTTCCCAGCGGCTCTTGTGTTAAAGGAAAGCTGTCTGTATGTGTTGGCTCTGTCTGATGTCCCAGTGAATGGGGGGCACCTCTCACATAGCACCACCTCTCTCACTTTTTCCCTCTTTTTCTTCTCTCCTTCAGCAAACAGTACCTTTCTGTTCCGCACCGAGACTCTGTCCTCCCTCGCTGCTTGCCCCCTCTCTCTCTCTGTCTCTTTCTTAAATAAATCAGTGTTGGTTGGGGCTCGACCGTCATAAATCAAGGCCTGTCCACTGCTGGAGTCTACCCAGTTTAGTTGTCACTGCCTAGCCTTCACTCAGGATTAATTAAAGCCCTGATATAAAGGCCAGATGTGCTGGGGCACACACACACACACACACACACACACAGGCACATAGGTACACATATGCACACCTACACATGTATAGACATAAATAAAATGTATATATAAATTCCAAAAAATATATGCATGTCTACCCACTTATTAAGATATGAACATGTATAAACAGTGTCAACAATAAAATGTTGGTAAGACATGCTCACAATATACCTGTGCACACACTATTAAAAAAAAAATAAAATGAAAACTGTTGTTTTTACAGAACAAAACTGCAAAAATACATTAGAAATAAAAAAAAGTTTACAAATCAATATGTACATTTTACAGTTTAAACTGTAAGTCCATACTAAGTACTGTACATACTAATATATATTGTTTGCACAGTGTCATACACACAAATACAGAACAGCATCATAGTATCACACACAACACTAAAATAATGCAATGGACATTAATTTAACAACATAAGATGTAGCATAAAACCTTACAGTAATATGCATAACTGAAATCAAAAACTATTAAGAAACACAACTATTTGAACTAAATAAATACCATCAAATGTGAGCTGTCACAGGGAATTCTGGCAATGTCAGTTAATTATTTTTTTTTTTTTTTACTTTTTACTTACAAATAAGTTACATGTTGCAATTTGTACTGTTTACTTTTATTTTAATTTTAAATTACATGAAAACTAAAGCTGGGATCTATTATATTTTTTATTTATGATTGTTTTATGTTTTTTTAATCATGTTGTTTTTGTTATACAAATGCTAGAACATTTTTTTATTATTATTTAAATACATTGTAATAATGACAAGTTTATAAAAAGAGTGTTGTTTTTGTACATCGGCTGCTAATTTTTATTTGCTTACCTATTGTTTAGACTAAAAAGTTTTATGAAATAATATTTGTATTGCCAAAGTAGCTGCAGCTAGATAGTCTTCATTGAGAATCAAAATTGTTAAATTAACATAGTAAAATAAAGGAAAAATCAGAAATGAATAATAGTCTATATTTTTCAAATAGTCTAATAGTTTATA
>NW_015554865.1:561481-565607 GCF_001515605.1 Sinocyclocheilus anshuiensis
GTGTGTGTATGTTGGAGGTGGCTGTGAGGGTCACAGGTTGCAATGTGAGCTTTATTGCATGAGGAGTGACGAGTGAGAGGAGGAGGAGTGTGATACGGCCGCTGGAGGAAAGAGAGAGAGAGAGACTTTAAACAAATCTTTAATTACAATTTTTCTTAAAAAAAAATACATAATAACATAAGAACTACACACAGTACCCACACCATTAATAAAATAAACTACACCGAGTTTAAAAACAAACCAATGCATTTCAATAAAATACAGTTAGACATAAATTTGCAAATAACTATCAATGTCAGTTTCACACAAACACTTGTTCACCCCTCTAGTATAGTGACAAGTCTCAATATCTTTAACCATTTGATAACAAGCATGCTCCACCTTTAACCTTGATTTTATTAAACCCTTTAGAATTAGCACTTCAGCTGTTGACCCCATACCATTTAGTTTATCTTCACATGATAGCCAGATTGCCATTCTTGCCTGCCCAAACAAAAAATAAGCAAACCATGGTATTTGTATCTGTGGAGAGAGAGAGAGACAGAGAGGGAGCGAGGGAGCGAGGGCAGGGGTGGCTCATGGGAGCGCTGGCTGCTTGTGCTGGGTCGCCATACTGTCTGGCCTCCCCTGACTGCGGGAGTCACTCCTGCACACAGGAAATGAGAGTTTCCAGCTTCCCTTTTTCACACAGCTCTCGTCTGTTTAAGCTCAGATCCAGTGATATTAGCACAGAGCTTGCGTTCACTCTGCGCTCCACTCGCTGTACTCACAGACTGCAGGACTTCACTCTCTCAGCTGCTCGTATTTAGGGTCAGGGACTGGAAGAGACCAGTCAGGAACCAGAGCCCCCCCCAAAACACCCCCAACACCGGAATAATTTCCCAAACACCTTAGAATCATCACAGCAGTATTCGGACAAGAACGCTTGTGTTTTCGTCATTAAAAAAAAAGAAAGAAACAAACAAATAAATAAATAGTCTAATTTTTAGCAATAAGTGTGTTAAGTGCTTATAGTTAAGAAGAGGAAATGATTACAAATCAAAGAAACAATAATAATAATAATAATAAGTATTAATATTATTATTATTATTATTATTAAATTGACTGTAATGATTAAGTGTTATACTTATCATTGTTATTTTAGTATCATTGATATACTATGATAGTTGTTCTTAATATTTTGAACCAGTTTTCTTGTCTTTTCTTTTTTTTTCAGTTAAAGTTTTAGTAATTTGTTGTGTTTTTGTCTATTTATTTGATTGAAAAGTAATGCATTTTTATGGCTTTCATTTTAGTTTCAGTTATAGTTTCCGTTTACTATAATAATGCTGATACTCATTCCTCTTTAGCCGGCTCATTCTGCATAAGCACTTTATTACAAACTATTTAAAAACTGTCAAACAGTAAATCAATGATGATTTAGTTTGAAGGTGAATTCACTCAGTGAATGATTAGAATCACTTGATTACTGAGGCGTTTGCGTATTAAATAAAGCCCAGTTCTGCTGATGGGCTGCTGGCTCCTGCTTCACGTTTAACGCTCGTCATTTTGTCCTCCAGTTAATCTGCGTCTCGACAGGATCTTTCTGTGGGTTTCTTGTTTCTGTTCTGGACGTCAGCGCATGAAACACATTTGTTGTGGAAGGACAGGCCTCCTCTCAGGTCAGCGTTTCTGAAACCATTAGCGCAGGATGAGGATTCAGTAATGAGAAGATGAATGAGTCTGCTGTATACGATCTCAGATCTCATTTTTGTGGGGTTTATGACCAACCTGAGAGACTTTAAACACAGAAATTCCAACAATTCCTTAGTAAACCTTTACAATGCATTTCATACGGGATGCAGTGTGTGTTTTTATAGCAAGCCACTGGAGAAATGTACCCTTGTTTACCTTCTAAACTTTGACGGTTGCAAATAAAACATGCAAATATTAGTTCATTATTAAAGATTTTATGTTATGACAGATTTTATCAACACATAATATTTTAACTAAAAGTTGAGCAGGGACTAATAACTATTAACGGTATCACTTTATTTTAAGGTGTCCATGTTACACATGTTACATGTACTTACTATTATAATAACAATAAATTATGCATAATTGCATGCAAGTAACCCTAAGCCAAACCCTAATCCTAACCATAACCATATAGTTAGTACATGTAGTTAATTAATATTACTCAGTACTCAGTATAATTACACTGTAACAAGGAAACCTTAAAATATATATACAGGGCCGTTTTAACCATTGGGCTAGGCGGGGCTGAAGCCCCAGGGCCCGAGCAAGGAGGGGGCCCGTGATTGGCTGTGGAGTAGATTGACTGGAGCGCCGATCGCCAAAGCCACCACGCCCCCCACTTATTAGCGCTGTTATTTAGTTGAGCTTTCCGTAAATTCCATGCATTACCATTTGAGATTGAAACGTAAAGTCTGAATTTGGTTTACCAATCAAATGCATTTATTCTATATTTGACTTTTGAACGATATGCGCACGTATCTATCAGGTGATTGCTGCCCAGTATGTCTGCTGAACCGGGCACACAGCAGATAAAAACAGTGTCATCGTCCACACAGATTTGAGGTTAGTTTGAGTATTAACTGGATTTATATTGTTTTTGTGTTTGAACAAACTATATTCATTTAATATATATTCAATTATTATTGGATCTCCTTCAATACTTTCAGAATCATTACTTATTAAAACGATTTTGTTTCTGTATTTTAAAATGTATATGTTTTATATTAACACATTTTAATGACAGCATATTTATTGGGAAAAAAAATAAGAACTTGAATGATTTATTTTCACACAAACTCTGTTGCTCCATTAATGTTCAATACAACGTATATATTTTTTCTGATATTTATTTATTTTTTCCTGTTAACTAACAACAATTAACTGCGTTATACCACTGTGACCTTTAAAATTGTGTTTTAAAGATTTTATTATTTTATTTTATTTTATTGTGTTGTGAGTGATTGACGGAATTAAAATTAAATGTCAGCATTAATATGTTCATTATACCTATGATGATTCACTTACAAAAATTACTCAGTTTATATGCAAATCAAAATAAATACAAGTTGAATGTAAATTTTATTGGAATCTAAAGTCCAGTGGAATAATCCTGCCTGGTTCTTTGAACTGCTGCCATGTCTGTCAGTAGGAATGGAGATATTAGATGAAAGACAAGTCAACATGTCTTAAATTATTACAGACATGTTTCTAATTTGCCCCCTCACCCCTGTCCTGTGCTTTCAGGACCCCTGCAGACGCCCACACCTGCTGCTGAACACACACACACACACACACACACACACACACACACACTCACTCACTAACACACACACACACACACACACTCACTCACTAACACACACACACACACACACACTCACTCACTAACACACACACACACACACACACTCACTCACTAACACACACACACACACACACACTCACTCACTAACACACACACACACACACACACTCACTCACTAACACACACACACACACACACACTCACTCACTAACACACACACACACACACACACTCACTCACTAACACACACACACACACACACACTCACTCACTAACACACACACACACACACACACTAAGTAACTTCCATTTTTATCAGCTTGCATGCACATACATCTTTAATTTTTAATCAACTTGCTGTTAAATAAATCAATAACATTTTACAATAGGGTTTTATTTGTTAACAATCGTTAATGCATGAATATATTTTTAAAGCATTTAATGTTATTATTATTATTACTATGTTTTAACCCACTTTTTCCTCACTGAAATTAAATCTAAAATGAGCTTTTCAGTAATTACACTGAAGGGCATACAGTATATACATCTATGTAGCATAAAATATGTTTTTAACTTTCGCTTTATTTTACTTTATGCTTTCTTTTGTTAAGGTATAAGCAGTGGTTTAGGTGCCGTCTAATAGCAGGCTGTGTGATGTTCGGTGAGTCCCGCACACGTGTGCCGGGGATTGTAGGATGGCTCCCCCGGGCCGCTGGACCACACATGTGGAGAGCATGAACTCAGCGCTGGCTCCACAACACAGACAGAGAGAGAGAGAGAGAGAGAGAGAGACAGAGAGAGAGA
>NW_015554866.1:0-484 GCF_001515605.1 Sinocyclocheilus anshuiensis
ATATCCATGTGGTTGCTAAGGTGTTGCTATTCGGTTGCTAGCGTAGCCGGGGCGGTTGCTAAGGTGTTGCATTGCGGTTGCTAGGTTACCCGGGGTGGTTGCTAAGGTGTTGCTATGCGGTTTCTAGGTTACCTACAGATGTTGCTAGGGTGTTGCTATGCGGTTGCTAGGGTACTCGGAGCAGTTGCTAAGGTGTTGCTTTGAGGTTGCTAGGGTGTTGCTATTCGTTTGCTAGGGTACCCGGTGTGGTTGCCTGGGTGTTCCTATGCAGATGCTACAGTATCCGGGGAGGTTGCTAAGGTGTTGCTTTGAGGTTCTAGGGTGTTGCTATTCGGTTGCTAGGGTACCCGGAGTGGTTGCTAAGGTGTTGCTATGCAGTGGCTATGTGGTTGCTAGGGTACCCGGGTGGTTGGCTTGGATAGTTCCTAGAGTGTTGCTATGAAGATAGATAGATAGATAGATGATAGATAGATAGATAGATAGA
>NW_015554867.1:0-521 GCF_001515605.1 Sinocyclocheilus anshuiensis
CCATAACAAACGCAAGTACAAACAAGGTCTTCTATCCGCTGAAATCGGTGCTGAACCATTTAAGCAGTAAGCGTAAGACAAACCTCTGCTTTGTGATTCTCTCAGGTTGAATTTAAAACCACTCGTGAAAACGAGTTAGAACTTTGGGAACTTCATACAAACTCCATAACTTTCATTCTTCAGAACTATATGTGTGTGTGTATGTGTATGTCTTAGCTTAGGTCAATGTAATCTAGAATAGCCAATAAATTCTTGTTGCATTTATAAAGAATCATTGTCTGGTGTCGTATAATTTAATAGCTAATAAATTCTTGCGTTCATTTATAAAGAAGTATTGTCTGGTGTCGTGACATTTTAAAGTGAAACCTTGCCAAGATCATTGCTACCTAGCTCGTAGCTTACAAATGATCATAATTGTATTGACCTGTGGCCAGGGAAAATACACACAGTCAACAGAATCGGCACGGACATTAACATCTCGCTGGACGACCGTTGATAAAGTGTAAACTATCAAATTTCAA
>NW_015554868.1:0-1622 GCF_001515605.1 Sinocyclocheilus anshuiensis
TCTGATCTAGTGGCATACAGGCATGGTCAGATTGACAGTACTCTAACCCAATAATGTTGGGGGATCCAGTGGTGATCATATTTCAGGGTGACCGTGCCACTCTTTATCACAACCCTGCTAAAAGTGCCAGTACGTGTGCTCATTGGCGCCCCTTCAGCTGGTGGCGCCCTAGGCGACCGCCTAGCTCGCCTATGCCTAGAAACGGCCCTGTGCGTACGAACGTAAGTAAGATATTAATTTCACAGTGTAAACAGCTTCAGTGATTATAATGGGAGTTTTTGAGAGTGCCTGAACTCTGGCTAGACTGAATAAAAATGTTATTTGATAATGTAAATGTTCTTTACTCGCTGTAAAATGAAAGTGTTATAATTAGTAACTTACAATATTGTTATTAAATTCACATTAAATGCAAAGTCAGTCATATTAAAATATTTTATGGCATGACACCCATATCTGGTACTTACCGGTAAGTAAAAAGTAGGGTTTTTATGTGTAGTTAATAGATTACATTATTAGTCTACTTTGCCATCACCATTTATTGATCAAATAACAATCTATAAAGGTGCAAAACGCATTTACTTAGGCTACACATATTTGAGAATCAAGATAATTCCTAATATAGTTAAAGGGGTCATATGATGTTGCTAAAAATAACATTATTTTGTGTATTTGGTGTAATGAAATGTGTTTAAAAAAAAAAAAAGGAAAAGAAAATAAATAAAACATAAGCCTATATCAGTTATACAGTGCTATCATGGCTGCTGTGTGTCACATGACAAATTGGATGTTGGATTATTTTGCATTTTATACAATTTTTGAGCCCAAACTACAGTATGTGCTTTCTGCAAGTGTAATTGTTAAAAGTGTAGTTGTTTAGTTTATTTTTTTTAAATTCAGTGCTACAGTAGAATTCATCCTTGTTGACAATATAGGACTATAACATACAAAGGCTCAAAAAATGGCTACTATTCTCAGTCTGATGCATTCGAAATGATTTCTATGGAACAATATTGAGAACTGTCTCCCATGGTTCTATAAACGTCTAGATGCCCAGCATGATTTTATGATCTTTCACATATAACAGGACATTTAGATCCTGCTAAAGATAAAATGCCTAAAGATGGGTGTCAAAAACCCATACATAAAATTCATAACTTTCACATAATCTGTCAAATCCTATTATCCTTATCTGTAACATGCAATAAATAGAGATACCCTGGGCCAGCTAATAATTCCTGCCTTCACAGAGGGGAAAAACGCTGTTAAGTCAGCTCCCCAGGCTAGTTATGTAAGGCCAAATCTGTTTTGTGTATTTGTTCCACTAAAATGACAACACGATTCTTCATGCCAGCTCTGAATGTCACAAGAAAGACATAATTCATCATAACTGTTAACCAAAGAGGAACTAAATAACGCTTAAATGCCAGGCATCCATGCTGATGTAAAAGAGTTTTGTAAAACAGTAACTGCCATCTGTAACAATGATACATGATATTAAATGTTACATAAAGAGCATTTTAAAGGGATAGTTGACCAAAAAAATGACAATTGTCATCATTTACTCACCCTCAAATTACTTCAAACCTGTATGAGTTTCTTTCTTCTGTTGAACACAAAAGAAG
>NW_015554869.1:0-1005 GCF_001515605.1 Sinocyclocheilus anshuiensis
TGGCCACTGACTCATCTAGGGTAGGCGGCTTATCGAACCCCTTTTCTTCAGCTCCATCGATGGAGGTGAGGGCGGATGAAGAGGCAGTACGGAGGCGGGCAGAGTATGGAGCACGCCACGATCTGATGAGCTCGTCGTGGACCTCCGGGAAGAATGGAGAGGTACGCTGACAAGGGGCTTGTCGGCGCCCCGGCAGGAACCATTCATCCAGACGGTTGCGAGAGGGCTCCTCTGGAGGGGACCACTCTAAACCCAGCTCTTCGACCGCCTTGGAGAGGATACGGAGAAGCTCGGTATCCGTCCCGTCTTTGGTGGCGCTGGGTGCGGATGATGGCGAGGGGGTGGGCTCATTCTCTGAGCCCAACAGCTCCTCTGTATCCGATGCTGCCAGTGACATGCTGTCATAGAGCAGCTCGTCTCCACTTCCCCCGAATGAGATCAGATCACTTGCACCAGCAGAGTGACGCTGATCAGACCGGGCGAAAAGGACGGGAGAACACTCTCTCTGCGGCGAGAGCGAGGCATGCGGGATCTGGGCCGGCATGAGCTCGCTCGTGGCCGATCGCTTGACCCCTTTGCCCCGCTGTTTTTTCCTCACAGGTCCCTGGGAGGAAGAAAACGGGAGGGCGCGAGCAGAAATGTCGCTTTCTGAAAAGAAAGTTATCCGCAAGTGCAGAGAGGCAAGTCTCATGTTCCCACAATGGGAACACTCAGTCTCTATGAGCGCGGCTTCTGGGTGGGATTTACCCAGGCACGAAATGCGCTCATCATGAGGTGGCTTCCGCATGGGATTTCCCCAAGCAGGAAACGCACTCCGTGTGGCCGTCATCGGAGTGCAGGGGAGACCTGCATGAGCCGCAATAACGGCGCGGCATTTGCAACAACGCCGCTGCTCATTTAGAAGCTTTGAGGTCGCCGGATGGCGGCAGGGGAACCGGACCGGAACTGCTGCGTCTCTGAAGAAGCAGGTCAGCCGAGCTGAGAGGTCCTGATTCCAGCTGCGAA
>NW_015554870.1:0-484 GCF_001515605.1 Sinocyclocheilus anshuiensis
GTTTGCGTCAAGCCACACATCTGGGGAAGAGTTCAGAAAAAATCTCAGGTTCACAGAATTATGTAGCCTTAATTATCCATAATGGAAGACATTTGAAACAACTAGAACTCTTCCTAGAGCTGGCCTCCTGGCCAAGCTGAGCAACTGATGGAGAAGGGCCTTGTCTAGACTGGTGACCAAGAAGCTGATGGTCACTCTAGTTGAGCTCCATGATCATATGTGGAGACAGAAGGACAAACATCACTGCAACACTCCACCGATCTGGCCAAACTCAATCCGAAACCTACAGAAGGACAAACATCACTGCAACACTCCACCGATCTGGGCTTTATGTCGGTGTGGCCAGACTCAATCTTCTCAGTGAAGACACACAAAAACCCACTTGGAATTTGCAAAAAAAAGCACCTAAAGGACCCTTAGACTGTGAGAAACAATATTGTCTGGTTTGATGAACCTCAATTCCAAGCATAATGTTTGAAGGAAA
>NW_015554871.1:0-502 GCF_001515605.1 Sinocyclocheilus anshuiensis
TTCTACCTAACTCAACCATAGTCTTCATGCGATTACTTGTGGGGGTGTACTTACGCACTGTAGCCCGCTGGGGTAAAACCAGCGACGCCTTCAACACCACGGATGTGCCCCCGAGATAAATACTACTACCCACGTTCACCGCAACACTACACAAAAACAACAAACTCGACACGTCTCAAAAGAAACATGCCGCTATACCTAACAGGGAAAACTCACGTTCAAAAAAAGAATATTGCACATATGTACTTACCAACTAGTGATTTCGCATGACGACTAAACAAACTCAGGTACACTCTAAAAAATGCTGGGTTGTTTCAACCCAATGTTGGGTCAAATATGGACTAACCCAACTGTCCCAAAACAATTACCAAAGTATCGTACTTAAGAAAATTGTTTTTCTTTTTTCGAAACTAAATCCCGGACGAACCCCCAATTTGTTACAACCCCTGGCTCGAAAGGAAGCAACAAAAGGAGGGACACACGAAATCATAAGGCTTAATAG
>NW_015554872.1:0-539 GCF_001515605.1 Sinocyclocheilus anshuiensis
TTTCGTTTTTTCGGACGTTTTGCTGAACGTTGTAGTTGGCGGAGCTGATCAAGCGCTTCAGGACGCGCAGGCGGGGGAAGAGAGCCGGCGTGCTCGTGAAGCTCAGGAAGCGTGGATTCAGAACGGTGCTGCCTAGCATCCATCTGTCGAATCTCCGCTCTCTACCCAACAAAACGGACGAACTTCTTCTGCTCTCCCGGACAAATAAAGATTTTTCACACTCTGCTGCTCTGTATTTCATGGAAACCTGGCTGAATGACACCATACCGGACAGTGCATTTAATCTGCAGAGCTTCCAGCTGTTCAGAGCGGACCGTGATGCAGAATCAACGGGGAAATTTCGTGGCGGGCTTTCAGCTGTTTAGAGCAGACCGTGACGCAGAATCAACGGGGAAATTGCGCGGTGGCGGGACATGTTTTTACATCAACGAAAGGTGGTGTGCAGATGTTACAGCGTTAAAGAATATGTGCTGTTCTGATCTAGAAGCGCTTTTCATTAACTGTAAGCCGTTCTATTCGCCGCGGGAGTTTCACTCGTT
>NW_015554872.1:648-1203 GCF_001515605.1 Sinocyclocheilus anshuiensis
GACAGAGCAACAACACCCGGACTCTGTTTTAATCATTCTCGGGGACTTTAATAAAGCAAATCTTTCCCGTGAACTGCCAAAATACAGACAGCATGTTACATGTCCCACCATAGACAGTAATATACTGGACCATTGTTACTCCACAATAAAGGATGCATATCGCTCGGTCCCCAGAGCAGCTGTAGGACTCTCTGACCACTGCCTGGTTCATCTTATACTGACTTACAGGCATAAACTTAAATCTGCTAAACCTGTAGTAAGTCTGTAAAGAGATGGACCAACGAAACAGAGCAGGCATTGCAAGCCTGTTTTGACTGCACTGATTGGAGTGTTTTTGAAGCAGCCACCAACGATCTGGACGAGCTCACGGAATCTGTAACGTCATATTTCAGTTTCTGTGAAGACATGTGCATCCCTACCAGGACTCATTTAACATTCAACAATGATAAGCCATGGTTTACAGCAAAACTTCGTCATCTTCGTCAGGCCAAAGAGGACGCCTACAAAAGTGGGGACAGAGTCTTGTACAATCAGGTCAGAAACACACTGAATAAG
>NW_015554873.1:0-187 GCF_001515605.1 Sinocyclocheilus anshuiensis
TAGACAGATAAGTTGAGAGTGACTTTGAAGGACCAGCACCACATCTTCTTGTACCACTGTTTGAAGAACTGATCTTCCAGAATCTGGCAGTAAGTTTTGGGAGTTCATTTTCAGTCCATCTCGAGATTTTATCTGTAGAAGATAACCTGCTTAATAATTATGCACACCTGAATATAAGGCGTTTTTC
>NW_015554873.1:207-958 GCF_001515605.1 Sinocyclocheilus anshuiensis
GAAAATTATGACTAAATATCGTCGTCAACGAACCTTTATCACGTGACGAAAACGAGACGAGACACAACGTAAATGCTGGTCATGTGACGATGACTATAATTAAATGTATAATGCAATATTGTTGACGAATAAAAACGAGACTAAATGTGGTTTACAAAATAAAAACTATGCTAAAATGTCTCTTCATTTTCGTTGACCAAAACGAGACGAAACTAAATGTTATAATGTTATTTCGTCTCGTTTAGTCGCGTTATTATTATTATTTTGCAGTATTTCTGTTTCCTGTCTCGCTTCAGGGGCTGCTTCAGGGGCTGCATCAGGTCGCACTGCGCAGTAGTGTTGGGTTGTTCTTGAACGATTCGTTCGTTCTGAACGAATCTTTAATGTGACTCGGGAAGAACGAGTCATCTCGGGGAGTGATTCATTCAGTCGCGCATGCGCAACATCCTATAGGTTCTGTACTGGAATCAGTCAAGTAGCTCACCTGTTTCGAGTCTTTGGGTTTTTCGAGTCATTCGTTCATCACGTGACAGCCCCATAAGCTTTAACCAATGCAGTCTGAGCCGGAAAGAGAATACAGCCCCATAAGTTTAACCTATGCAGTCTGCCGAAAATGAGTTCACCGCTCAGGATTCACTTCCACGTGGTGTGACGCTCTGCGTATTATCTGCTCTATGCGTGTGTGCTCTGCTCAGTCGCTCGCGGTCCATGTGAGTGCTCCACTCGTATACCGTTCATGCTCATCGGAACA
>NW_015554874.1:0-444 GCF_001515605.1 Sinocyclocheilus anshuiensis
TTAATTAAACTGAATAAAATGAATATTAATGGCAGAATGTATAATCGGATTAAGGATTTTTTAATTGATATAACCATTCAAGTAAGGATGGGGTCTTCGTACTCAAAGAAATATGCAATTGAAAATGGTACCCCACAAGGTAGTGTGTGCAGCCCTATATTGTTCAACATAATGGTAAATGATATTTTTAATACAGTTGGACCAGGGATTGGAAAGTCTTTATATGCAGACGATGGTGCTTTATGGAAAAGAGGTAGAAATGTGTCGTATGTAGAAGAAAGGATGCAGGATGCAATTAAAGAAGTTGAAATGTGGGCAAGTAATTGGGGATTTCGAATATCAGTGGAAAAAACTAAAATAATATGTTTTTCAAAAAAGAAGAAAACACCAGTTGTTAAGTTAAAATTGTATGAGCAAAAACTGGAGCAAGTATCTGAATTTAGA
>NW_015554875.1:0-261 GCF_001515605.1 Sinocyclocheilus anshuiensis
GGCCTGAATAAAGTGTCGAACCTGGAGATAACGAAAAAAATCTGATTTTTGAAGATTAAATTTTTGAATCCGGTCATTGTAATTAGCAAAAATATTATCAATGAAAAAGTCACTGCATTTAACTATGCCCAAGTCCTGCCATTGCTTGAAAGTAGCATCTAGCTTGGCAGCTGGGAAAAGATGATAATTACATATGGGGGTTTCCAAGGAAAAGTCTGTGAGTTGAAATGCTTGTCTAAACTGATTATATATTTTGAGGTG
>NW_015554875.1:343-562 GCF_001515605.1 Sinocyclocheilus anshuiensis
AACTGCGATGGTGAGAATTGTGACTTCATTCTAATCAGCACCGACAGCGATGTTGATTTGCGAGATTTAGCCTCCGCTTCACACCATTCTATATGTGGGGACTGAAACCAATAAATAACTTTGTAAATTTGCTGCCCAATAATAATTTATCAAATTTGGGAGAACCAGTCCTCCGTCCTTTTTAGGTTTTTCAAGAAACTCCCTGCGCATTCTTGGCTT
>NW_015554876.1:0-221 GCF_001515605.1 Sinocyclocheilus anshuiensis
GGCTCTGGTGGTCTTCTGCTCTGCCGTGGTGGTCTGCTGCTCCGTTTGCTCTGTCGTGGTGGTCCTCAGTTCCACCCATACTGCTGGATCTGTCCTGGTTTCCTGCTTTGCCGGTTCAGCCTGGGTACCCTGCTCTGCCCCAGTCTCCGGTCTCTCCACTTCCACGTGGACCTGGCCCTTCGTCCCTCCCCCTGGTCCGCCTCCGCTCCACCGCCCTCCTG
>NW_015554876.1:655-899 GCF_001515605.1 Sinocyclocheilus anshuiensis
GTCCCCCGGTTTTGCTAAAAAAAAAAATGTAAATATGAATGGCAGATATTTTACTCGTAAGAATTTCTAGGGGTGCCAATAATTGTGGCCAACATGCATTGTAGAAAAACAATTATTTCATAATGTGAGTTTCCCCCCAATTTCAATTGTTTTACTTCAATGATAGGTTAGAATTTTGTGAATTTTTTAAATGAAAGATCAAAAAGATAAACAATGCAGATTTATTTTCACAGCCACCTTTGCT
>NW_015554876.1:936-1261 GCF_001515605.1 Sinocyclocheilus anshuiensis
TCAGAGCCACCTTTGCTCATATTTACCAATGGTGCCAATATTAGTGGAGGGCACTGTATATGTTGCATACAGGGCAGCTCAATTAAATATACTTTTGAAATAGGAAATATATTTAGTTCCAACCTTTATATACCAAAATATATTTCTAAATGTATTTCTGGGGCAAGAAAATGCATTTTCTTGGACTGAAATAAAGAGGTCAATATATACTTTAAATGTTTCTTTTATTTTCTTATATTTCTATATTTAAAATATATTTACCAAAAAAAAAGGCCAAAAATATATTGGTAGAAAATATATTTACATAAATAAATTTTTTGTATAT
>NW_015554877.1:0-1038 GCF_001515605.1 Sinocyclocheilus anshuiensis
GCACCGTATACTGAGGTGTTATCCTTTCCTCCCCAGGTGGGGCTGTCCTCAGGGACCTGACAATGGTAGGCCCGTTTAGCCGAGGTCCTCTTAGACAAAATAACGGTCCGCAGATCCGTTTTCGGTCTAGAAGACCCTGACTGAGAGCGTCGCCCCGACCCCCGATCTTTCTGTGGAGGGCTGCGGGTTACAACGCTCTGTTTTTTAAGACTGGCGATATGAGGAGCTTGACGGCTTGGGCTGCTCCCGCTCAGCAGCCCCATGAGCCTGGGAGCGACGAGGGAGGACACATTGGAACGCCGCAGCTTGCTTCTTCGCCTCCTGAAACCTATCGATGACAGCTTTGTTGACTGCGTCGCCGAAAAGGCCAGAGGGCGATAGCGGGGCGTCTAGGAGGAAGAATCTGTCCTTATCTTGCATTTCAGACAGATTCAACCACAGATGCCGTTCCGTGGCCACCATAGCTGCCATTGAATGGCCGATAGCTCTGGCCGTTTCTTTGGTGGCCCGGAGGGACAAATCTGTTGCCCGACGCAGTTCAGCTACTACGTCGGATTCCTCCTCCTCCCTGTCATCCAGGTCCCTGAGCAGGTCAGTCTGGTATGCTTGTAACACGGCCATGGTGTGCAAACATGTGCCAGCCTGTCCTGCTGCAGTATAAGCTTTCCCAACCAGACTCGATGTCAGCCTAACAGGCCTGGTGGGAAGCTTCGGGGCCTTCAGGGACGATGCTGAGGATGGGGAGATAGCTCGCAAGCGTCTGCTCCGCCACTGGCATCGCCCCATATCCTTTATCATTCAGCCCCACGATGTTGGAACAATTCGAGACTCTGGGGCTGTAAATACGGGATGAATACGGTTTCTCCCACAATCTTGACACCTCTTTTTAGCATGGAGATCGGGGAAAAACGGAAGGCCCCGTCGTGAAGGCTGTGATCTGGATTTCAGAAAAAGCTTGTCTAAATTACTTTTAGGACGAGCATCCTGTTTCTTGGCTGGCCAAACGATATTTAATTTGGCTACTGCACGAATCACACC
>NW_015554878.1:0-2759 GCF_001515605.1 Sinocyclocheilus anshuiensis
ATGGGAAATGTAGTCCAGGGGGATGTGTAACAGTCTGTGTAGTGTAAGAGTCCATGTGGAGAGTGGGTGACCTCTGGTGGTGAGAGAATGGAAGTTTATAGACTGGATTCGTGACATCAGAAATACAATAAAGTATTCCATCAAATTATAACTAAGCACCAAAAAATATACATATTTATATTTTATCTAATTTAACAGTTTTGAGTAAATAATTAATTAAATGACTGAAAGCACAGTTACAGAACATTATCATATTAATAAGCAAACCGTAATTACTTTTTGATATCATGATAAAGCCCACTGTATAAAGCCCAGTTCATCCACACTCGCAGTAACGACTGTAACTTCAGTATTTGTTCATCCACACTCGCAGTAGCGTTACCTGCGCATGAGTGAACTGTCCACGGGAGCACCGGAGTGGTTATTTATTTATATGGTAATGAATTAATTCAACTAGCAAAGTGATTACACATATAAACACTCGAACAATATACTCTGCAGTGTCACCTCACAGTTAGCTGACTCGTAAAATGAATCAACACTATGTGAGATTATAATTTCGCTTCAGAGCACGTTGGAACAATCCTAACAAATAACGTGACTTATTCTTCTTCTTTGAAAACGTGACTTTACATTGGATGCTCACTAGCGCCATTTACAGGCTTTGGTGACACACAGGGAACTACAGACACACAGGCTTTGGTGATGAGATCCTTTTTTATTTCCAAAATGTAACAAATTTGCACGCTAGAAAGGATCAGAACTTGTAAAACAACATATAATTTACATGAATTTTCACAGATTTCTAATGTTGTTTCTACGTATTATTATAATATGTAACATATAGTGTATTTATATAATGTCACATTTAGTTTTATGTTTGTTTGCTTAGTGATTATTTTTTATATTATTGCATACTGTTGTATTTTGTTCCTTTCTCCTTTGGTCTATTATAGTCCTACGGTATAGAATTGTAGAGTTTTAGTATTTGGTTGTCTGAATTCGTTTTTATGTGAATGGTTTGTTGTCCTACATTTCCCTGAGTTCAGTAATCTTCTTAATAAAAATAGTAGGTACTGCTGCATCTGAATCCTGCTTCCTCACTGCCCTTCAATGCAATCTGTGACAAATATGTTTTTTTTTTTAGAAGTAGCAACTACTACTAATAAAAATTATTTTCATTGCATATAATGCATTTTTATTATATTCTTTCAGGATCACTCCACCAAAGCCTGTGTGTCTGTAGCTGCCTGTGTGTCACCAAAGCCTGTAAATGGTGCTAGAGAGCATCCAATGTAAAGTCACGTTTTCATAGAAGAAGAAGAAGTCACGCTGTTAGGATTGTTCCAACGTGCTCTGAAGCATGCTCTCACATTGTGTTTATTAATTTTATTGCTCAGCTAACTGTGAGGTGACACTGCAGTGTATATTTTTCAAGTGTTTATATGTGTAATTGCTTTGTTAGTTGAATTAATTCGTTACCATACAAATAAATAACCGCTCCGGCGCTCCCGCGGACAGTTCGCTTGTGCGCAGGTAACATTACTGAATGTGGATGAAGAGATACTGAAGTTACAGTGGGCTTTATCATGATATCAGAAAGTAATTACTGATTGCTTATTAATATGATAATGTTCTGTAAACTGTTAAATTATATAAAATAAAAATATTTGGGTGCCTTTATTGATTTTGCATTTATCAAACATTTTTGTTATATAGATTTGATGCTTAGTTATAATGTGAGTTTACTTTTATAAGCCACTTTTTTTGTGTGAAGTTATGCTCAGTAATGTTCCAGTGTGCTGTAAAAGAAAAGATTAATCTTTTTGTTTCAAGTTGAAAGTTGTTTGATAATGTAGTGCAACAACAACATTTATTTCATCAGAAAATTCTAACTTTTTCTGTGTGTGCAATAATAATCAATCAATCAATAAATCAATTATTATTGTGTCCACTTTACATTAAGAATCACAAAGCAGAGATTTATCTTACGTTTACTGCTAAAACTCGATTATCAGCGCCAGTTCAGCAAGAGATTAAAAGATTTTGCCTGGTACTTGCGTTACAAGCTTCCTGGTTGGCTGCTTGAGGGAATCCCGGCTTTTGATTGGCTGCTGGTCGGGCGTCTGGATGACGTGGTTTCTGGGAATTCCCTTCGGAGATTGGTTGGTTTCTTGATGACGCAGAGGCTTGAGCAGTTCTTCTGAAAAGTCTGAGTTTGCAAGACTTTAGGCTTTTGAAGATCTCTGGCAATCACGAAGTTTAAACTGAAGTGTTTGAGTTTTGGAGTCTCGCTCGTGATGTTACGGCATGGGAGCGCTTTGTCGCGCAGTCATCAAGGCGAAAAGCCAAAGGTCTAGAGAGAGAGCGAGCGAGCTTTGTGTCCACTTTTAAGCAGACTGATTTTGGTCCGCCCCACGGCGCGATCTTCCAATCGACTTGTTGCAAGGCGGAGAATGCATACATTAACACGATGCTTCAATTTATCATGTGGGGAAATATCGTTGCGAAGATTTGGTTGATACTTATAAAAGGGTTGTAATTATGCGTATGATACCGAAAATCAACCTTTCCTTCACACTAAGTTATTGCTAATGACACAAGCTTCCATTTAACATCAAACATCAGGAATTTTGCATACTCAATCTTATCTACTAAAAGGAAAAGTTATAAGGCAAAGATTAGAATATCATAGGTTTCAATAACACATCAAACAGAAAGCATATTATTTGGGAGTATATTGCTCCGATACTTTAAAT
>NW_015554878.1:2793-3142 GCF_001515605.1 Sinocyclocheilus anshuiensis
TAAATGATTGTCTTTTGAATTGTCTGTGTAAGTTCTGTTTCTTTGTCTGTGACAGGAGAAACGCGCGCTTTTCTGGAAAGTAGATTCAAAGACAGAGAAAGTCCTATGGTCCATAAAAGTCATGCTGTGGTTAAGAGTCATGTGATGGTCACGTATAGATCCCGTGTTTGCAGGCCTGAGGGTGTGATTAAATTACTCGTCCTTTTCCTGTTGGATATAATAGTTCCATACATTGTGCGATCACAAAACATCACGAGGTATCTATAGGTTGTGAAAGAACTTTTTTAGTCCTTGATACAAAGCTAGCTTTGTTGTCTCCTGATTGGATTAGTTCAGACCTCATGATGGC
>NW_015554879.1:0-406 GCF_001515605.1 Sinocyclocheilus anshuiensis
CAGGAAGAACTGACAGGCTCAACATACTGCTAGCATTTCCAGGCATTTGATGTAGAAGCCTTTTTCCGCCTTCGACCAGTGGCCGAAAGTCGGTATGCCCTCGCACAGCGTCCCCCAACCTGAGTTGGAGGCGTCTGTTGTGACAACTGTCCTTCTGCAATCCATCCCTATGGCCACGCCCTGATCCATCCAGCGGGAGTTTTTCCCGGGGCCAGGGCTGTTACGCAGGCCTGACTCACCCTGATCTGCAGGCGTCCGTGAAGCCACGCATGGGATGGAACCCGTAGTTTCAACCAGCGCTGAAGGGGGCGCATACGAAGCAGACCCAACTGTAGCGCTGGCGATGCCACCGCCATGAGGCCCAGCATCCTCTGAAACGCTTTGAGAGGGCGAGTGGTACCAATCT
>NW_015554879.1:549-1219 GCF_001515605.1 Sinocyclocheilus anshuiensis
TGCGCTGGCTGGGGAACAACGAGCTCTTGGCAAAATTGACCCTGAGTCCCAGGCACTCCAGGTGGCTGAGGAGGGTCCTGTGTGATATTAATTCTGCCTCTGACTGGGCCAGAATGAGCTAGTCGTTGAGGTAGTTGAGAATGCGGATTCCCATCTGTCTCAGAGGGGAGAGAGCCGCGTCCATGCACTTCGTAACAGTGCGGGGGGCCAGAAAGTATGCATCCAGTGAAAAGAACCAGTCTCCTGAGCGAATTCACGCAAGGATCTGTTTCAGCATAGTCATCCTGAACGACCTTTTCATGAGGGCGTGATTCAGGTGTCTGAGATCGAGGATGGGCCGGAGGCCACAATCCTTTTTGGGGGAGAGGAAGTAGCGCTGTCGATGCCGCCGCCATGAGGCCCAGCATCCTCTGAAACGCTTTGACGGTGAGTGGTACCCATTGGAAGCCTGACTCGCTCTGAGCTGAGTGAACTGTTTCTATGGCTCATATCGCCAGCAAATTCATCACCTCTGAGCGCAGGACGTGTGCATCTTTGCTCTAAGCTGAGGTGGGAACCACGCAGCAGAATCGCGGGGTATTCGAGTGAATTGCAGTGAATAACCTCGTTTTATTATCTCCAACAACCAGATTGGCACTACAGGGATGGCCCGACAGGCCTCAGCCCGTGT
>NW_015554880.1:0-1125 GCF_001515605.1 Sinocyclocheilus anshuiensis
AGATCTTATGTGGTAGCCAAAGTACTACAGTCAAGGAACAGCACAGCATTTATAGCTATCAACGGGAATAATAGTATCTTCTTCCTCTGGCCCATAGGCAGGGCCGCATTAACCATTGGGCTAGGCGGGGCTGAAGCCCCGGGGACCGGACAAGGATGGGGCCTGTGGAGTAGATTGACTGGTCATTGGTAGCGCCGATTGCCAAAAGCCCCACCCCTCACTTGTTAATGCTATTATTTAGTGGAGCTTTTCCATATATTCCATGCATTACCTTTAGAGATTAAAACGTCACGTTTGAATTTGGTTTACCAATCAAATGCATTTATTCTATACTTTTACTTTTGAACGACCCGTGCACCACGTATCAGGTGATCGCTGCAATGTCCGCATTCACCTCTCTTCACTTCGTTCTGGCATAATCCGACCCGTGCACCACGTATCAATGAGGTGATCGCTGCAATGTCCGCATTCACCTCTCTTCACTTGGTTACTACTAAAGATGATGATGGAGTGGAAGTTGTGAAACAGCACGTGGACCGGGCACATGGAGCAGATAAAATCACAGTGTCATCGTCCCCACAGATTTTAGGTTAGTTTGATTAACAAGTTAACAACTTGATGGATGTATATTGCTTTTTGTGTTTGAACAAAGTATATTCGCTTATGGGTTGAGGGATAAACCGGTAGAAATATAGCCTGTCAATCGTTTTGCGCGGCATGATGTAAGTTAAGCTTTTCATTTAAACACATTTTAAGCATTGTGGTTTAAAAACAAATGTAACTTTTCAGGGACATTAAGCAGTGGGGCAGAATTCACTTTGGCAAATGCGTGCGTTGCGGTTTCGGCCTGACTCGCGTGGCGTTGCGCGGCATGATGTAGGTTAAGCTTTTCATTTAAACGCATTTTAAGCATTGTGGTTTAAAAACAAATGTAACTTTTCAGGGACATTAAGCAGTGGGGCAGAATTCACTTTGGCAAATGCGTGCGTTGCGGTTTCGGCCTGACTCGCGTGGCGCGCATCTGCTAGTACAGCGCCAGTCTAAACTTGAGTTATTTTTCGCGCCTTGTGCTTAAACGTTCAAATGCACAGTTATGTGTCAAAATGTCTCCTCGTCAACACAGTT
>NW_015554880.1:1205-1526 GCF_001515605.1 Sinocyclocheilus anshuiensis
CGTTAATAGTTAAATATAAAGCATGTGTAGTAGTAGGCTATATGAGATCCTAATATGATGAGATTTTAAAGGGATAGTTCACCAAAAAATTTAAACGTCGTCATTTAATCAGCCTCAAGTTGTTCTAAACCTGTATGAATTTCTTTGTTCTCCTCAACATGAAAGAAGATATTTTGAAGAATGTTCATGACTAGAAAGTTTCTGGTCCCCATTGACTCCAGTAGTGTATTTTGTCATACTATGGAAGTCATGAGGGCCCAGAAACTGTTTGGTTACCAATATTGTTCCGAATATATTATTTTGTGTTCAACAGCAGCAGGA
>NW_015554880.1:1560-2074 GCF_001515605.1 Sinocyclocheilus anshuiensis
GGGGCCCAGCAACTGTTGGGTTACCAGTATTGTTCCAAATATATGAAGAGTTTATTTGCAAAAACAGATAACTCCGTTTATTAAAATGTTCAAAAATCATGTTTTTTATTATGTTATCATGTTTTTATTGTCTTTTATTGTGTTAGTTAGCAGTATTTTTATTTTTATTTTTTAACTTAATCAAAATAACCCAACTGCAGTTTGATCGAGAATAATTGGAATGCACAATGAATTTCTTTTTTTGAAAATTGTAAAAAATTTAGTTATCTGTTTTTTCAAATGAACTCTTCATATACTTTTACATTCAACAGCAGAAGGAAACTCATACAGGTTTAGAACAACAACAGACCTTTAATTTTTGGGTGAGCTATTCCTCTAAAGCAGCCTAATTTAGCTGCTGTTAAAAAATTATGTCAATAATGTTAATCAAACATTAGAAAGAAAATCACTCACTGTCCTTGACCGAATCGCCTTTGTAAAATAAATAAGAATGAATGTATATTGAATTTATACA
>NW_015554880.1:2192-2323 GCF_001515605.1 Sinocyclocheilus anshuiensis
TCTATTTTTTGTAATTTGTGTCTGTTTACTTGTCTTAAGTATAAGCTTGTTTTTACTTAGGCTAGTATTTTTTTTTTTTATTACATTTTTTTTAAATATTGAATTATAACATTTCAATGCATCAAAATTTT
>NW_015554881.1:0-209 GCF_001515605.1 Sinocyclocheilus anshuiensis
GTTAGACTTGCTCCTAACGGTTAGTTAACGGTTAGACTTCCTCCTGTTAGACTTGCTCCTAACGATTAGATTTGATCCTGTTAGACTTGCTCCTAACGGTTAGTTAACGGTTCGACTTGCTCCTCTTAGACTTGCTCCTAACGGTTAGTTAACGGTTCGACTTGCTCCTGTTAGACTTGCTCCTAACGGTTAGTTAACGGTTCGACTTG
>NW_015554881.1:298-512 GCF_001515605.1 Sinocyclocheilus anshuiensis
AACGGTTAGTTAACGGTTAGACTTGCTCCTGTTAGACTTGCTCCTAACAGTTAGTTAACGGTTCGACTTGCTCCTAACATTTAGTTAACGGTTAGACTTGCTCCTAACAGTTACTTAACGGTTTGACTTGCTCCTGTTAGACTTGCTCCTAACGGTTATTTAACGGTTAGACTTGCTGCTGTTAGACTTGCTCCTAACGGTTAGTTAACGGTTA
>NW_015554882.1:0-286 GCF_001515605.1 Sinocyclocheilus anshuiensis
TCATTCATTCAATTGATTAGTTTGAACGGCTGATTCATTCAGGAAAGAAGCAAGTGACTGTCTTTATGAATGTGTAATCAAGAATCACTGACTCACTAGATTCGTTCAAAAACGCACTTTCATTCATGAATGAAACACCGCTGTGTTTGCTTTTAGAGACGTGAAGCGGCTGAGCTGTTACTTTATTTGGAACTATTTTCATTGAAGATATAGAGCAAAATCAGGCAGTACGTGTTTATTGAACTGTTGTATTAAATCAATATCACATTTGCAAACTCCTTGAATA
>NW_015554882.1:822-928 GCF_001515605.1 Sinocyclocheilus anshuiensis
CGTATCGACGGAAAACTTTCATCCCTGAGTATCATACTGCACCACAGTAATATATTTCTGCTAATTTCATTAAGCTAACCCGAACTTATATTTTGACGGGTTGCCA
>NW_015554883.1:0-1724 GCF_001515605.1 Sinocyclocheilus anshuiensis
CTGTGGAGTCAAGAAATCTGTAAATATGATTAAAAGATGAATATGGGACAAAACTACAGAATGTCACATTTTATGATTGGGTGCTTCAACACACACATGTTTTACCAGCTAAGAAGATCGGCAATTTTAGAGTGTCATCCCCCTATCTGATGTGAGCATAAGTATTGGAACAGTTGCCTCACAGGTCTTTCTAAGTAATCAGCTGTGTCCTGTTGTATTACTTCTTCAGATATTACAAGCAGGGAATATGTCGTATCAGTTATATCCATTGCTTCTGCTTTCTGAGTCTTGCATTCGATGACGACACACACAAACCAGGATGAAGACGAGGGAGCTGACTTAGAGAGAAAAGCAAGCAATTTGGATGCTAAAAGAAAGGAGGAAGTCAATTAGAGCTATAGCAAAAACAAAGGGCATGGAGAAATCAAGAGTTTGGAACACATCAGCAACCAACAACGACCTGATCGGCTGAGAAAAACAATACTATAGTTGATGACAGACAAATCATAAAAGCTGTGAAAATGAACCCTAAAATACGTGTCTGTAAAATCACCAACAAGCTCCAGAAAGCTGAGGTGATGCTCTGACAATCTATTGTCCGGAGGAGACTTTGACACAGAACTACAGAGGCTACACAGCAAGATGCAAACCTCTGACCAGCACCAAAAATAGAAAGGCAAGATTAGAGTTTGCAAAAAAGCACAAAGGTGATCCTGTAGAGTTTTGGAACTGAGTTTTATGGACAGATGAGACAAAGATGAACCTTTATGTAAGTGACGGGAAAGCAAAAGTGTGGAGAAAAAAGGGAACTGCAAATGATCCTAAGCATACAGCCTCATCTAAAGCATGGTGGAGGTGGTGTCATGGTATGGACATGTCTCTGGAACAGGCCCTTTCAATTTTAATGATGACTTAATGTATGAAGTAGCAGAATGAATTCAGAAGGGTATAAAACCATCTTGGCTACCAATATTCAAGAAAATGCCACCCAACTCATCAGAAAGCGCTTCATATTGCATCAGGACAATGACCCAAAACACCCTGCCAGTTCATTCAAGGAGTTTATCAGGGCAAAGAAATGGAAAGTCTTAGATTTCCCAAATCAATCTCCAGATTTAAATCCGAATGAACATGAATTTCACCAGCTGAAGAGAAGACTAAAGGCAGAAACTCCCCCAAATAAGCAACAGTTGGAAATGGCTACATTAAAGGCTGGGAAAAGCATTTCAAAGGATGAGACCAAGAGTCAGGTGATGTCTGTGGGTCGCAGACTCACTGCCGTGATTGCACGAAAGGGATCTGCAACTAAATAATAGCTTTTAATCTTTTACTGTAAAAAAAAAGGTTGACCTAACTCAAAAAAATAAGGCAACCTATCGCACTCAACTTGTTAAGTTAACTCAACTAGCAACCGACAACTTAAAAACTTTAGTTCATCTAATGAATAAAAGTCAGTCTACTGAGTGTTACAATATCTGTCAGAGCAACCAAAGATTTTTTAGCATTTAGCAATGCTAATCTTTTTTTATCAATCCTTTTTTATCAATCTTTTTTAGATTTATGTTTATTTTCAAATCCGTCTACATATTATGGGTAGTATTTGCTTCTTAAAACTAAAGGCAAACATTTATGCAGAGACAAATGTATTAAACAAGTTGCAATGAGATGCACAAATACAGTACCTCAGCACACGATTCTCAACCATGCTGAGGATCAACAAATTT
>NW_015554884.1:0-503 GCF_001515605.1 Sinocyclocheilus anshuiensis
TTACTAACCAGTTAGACTTTATTTCTGGAGTATCTAAAACAGAAGGTCTTTATTGAGAATTAAGGTTTAGATGTTTTTTTTTTTCAACTTACCGTTTTGGTGAATAGTGTTTGCTTTAGTTGCCTCTTGACCCTTGACTTTAATTTTAAGTTAAAATAAGGTTCTCTTTGGCTGTTACAATAGTGTTTATGAAGCACATATGCAATGGCAAGGAACTTATGGCAAACTCATTTCATGTGTCTGAGTCTGGTTGCATTTTATGAAAATCTGTAGTTCTTTTATGAGTTTTACATTATTGTAGTTCTATGATACTATGTGACAATGTAAGAAAATTGTATAAACCACTTCTAGAGTTATGAGTTATACAGAGGTTTGTGAGAAAATTGTATAAACCACTTTTAGAATTATGGGTTATACAGAGGTTTCAATTCTGTCACTCATAGACATGAAGAATGAGGATGTGAATCTCAGCAATGGTGACAAAATATTCTGATAATTTTGAT
>NW_015554885.1:0-422 GCF_001515605.1 Sinocyclocheilus anshuiensis
AGACACCAACATTCCCAAAGCCAGTCACCTGGGATGGCTCATCAATCAGGCGTTCCACGACTTTGAGCTAACAGTACCTGTCATAGGCCCCATACCAGTCCAACTAATGTCAGATGAATATGATGACACAGTAACGTTCACAAGACCCAATGAAACCATTGCCATCACGTCTATTCTGCCAGTGCCCAGAGAAAGCGTCTGCCGATCAGAAATAACAGATGACACTCACCTCGCGGTCTACGCTGTCTCAACACAGCCCGTGACAGAATCACCTGCACAGGTGACCATCAAGGCCCAGAGCCCCTCAAATGACTCAACAACAGAGGAATCCTACACCGGGTTCGCCAAACAAATCCAACAGATCCTGAGTGAGGCGGATGCCCTCCACAAGGAAGCAGACCGCCAAGGACTCAAAGAGGTTC
>NW_015554885.1:463-961 GCF_001515605.1 Sinocyclocheilus anshuiensis
GACGTTCTGTACAAGTACAAGGACTCCTTCGCAAAGGACTCCCTGGACTGTGGCCTGACCAACATCCACAGTGTGCGCATCCCGACAAGCCCATATGCACCACCCACATTTGTGCGACAGTACAAGATTCCAATAGCGTCATATGAGCCAGTGCAAGAAATCATAGACTCCATGTTGGAAAAGGGGGTCATCCGCCCCTGTAACAGCACGTACTCTGCCCCGATATGGCCAGTCCTAAAGCCCAATGACGGCCCACCATTGACTATAGCAAATTAAACCAGCAAATACCCTTATCGCGATGGCCTATGACTCAGTTGGACCAAGATATTCCCAAAATCAAAGTCTCAACGATCCTTTCCACATTGGACATCGCCTCAGGATTTTGGACAATCCCTGTCCACCCTGATGACCAACACAAGTTGGCATTCACCTTTGGCAATCGACAATACACCTTCACACGGTGCCCCTTTGGCTATGCCAACTCACCAGCTGAATTCA
>NW_015554885.1:1992-2338 GCF_001515605.1 Sinocyclocheilus anshuiensis
ACAGGTACTTCGAGGAGATCGTGTGTGAAGGGATGCCCACAGCATATGTCGATGGCTGCTCCTACAATCAACAGGGCAACTTGAAAGCTGGAGCGGGAGTGGTCTGGCTCAACAATGACCCTTGCCCGCTGTAACAATTCAAATTAGGCCCTTACTCATCGCAATATGCAGAAATAGCGGCCATCCTCATCACCCTACAATTTGCTGCATCCCACAACATCAAAGAACTCCTCATCTGTACCGACTCGAACTACGCCCGTATAAGCTTCACATGCCATCTAGCTGGATGGAAATGGAATGAATTCAAGACAGCTAATAACAAGCCTGTCAAACATCAGGAACTCTT
>NW_015554886.1:0-185 GCF_001515605.1 Sinocyclocheilus anshuiensis
TGCCAGTTTGTTGTATTCAGATTTTGTACTTAATAAAAAAATAAAATAAAATAAATAAATAAAAATATTGTCGTCTTCATCCCCACAGCCGATGCAATCTGACGGGACTCAGGCAGAAATCATGTTCATGGATGAGCTAATGATTTATTAACGTAGTAGAATGAAGCAGGGTGAGGCTGAAAGCC
>NW_015554886.1:584-815 GCF_001515605.1 Sinocyclocheilus anshuiensis
CAGATACGACTGACTGACCAATATTGACTAGCCTACAACTTGGATAAGATTCCTAAAAGTTTCACACCTACAGCACACATTACAGACATTGATGCACAAACACGGATATGTTCTACAGTATAAAGAATGAATAAACCAGTCTTATAAACTCCTTGATCACCTTTAAGCAAATTTAAATATAATATACATGCACAATAAACTATTGTAAAATTTATTTACATCACTCGACAG
>NW_015554887.1:0-754 GCF_001515605.1 Sinocyclocheilus anshuiensis
CTTGGCAATAAAGCTCTTTCTGATTCTGATTCTGATTCTGATACAACAAGCCACCTGACACTAAAACCAGCTTGATGTGTGTGAGCCAAATCTGGCCCAAATGACCTCTGCCATTGCCAGAACTCAGCCATATGTGCCATATTTGGCTCAGATGAGGCCCGGAAGTGTATGCTATCAGGGACTGGTGTTTTTTTTGTCACGTCTGTAAGGCATGTGATTTCCCAAATCTAAAATATAAAACACGTTCATAGACTGATACTTTTCTGATGTCTGGACTCTATTTTCAGGGATTTAGAAAAATGTAAAGAGATGGTTCAATATATTGGTAATGAATACATTCTGTGAGAATTTATATTTCAGGTTTTGATTGCAAACGTCATTCCGTAACACTGGTATTGCCCAATAATGAAACTAAAAATGATTAGGCCTACATGAAGTCTCGGGACACTTTCTTATTACTTCAATATATTTTTACATTTGTATTGCCAAAACGACTGCAGCGTTGCTGTGTACAATTAAAACAGTGCAAAATTGAAAATAGTACAAAGCAGCATATTAATTAAGAACAAAAGTTTTTTGTCTCTCTTCTCTTTGTCTTGTAGAGGCGCCGCATCTCTCCTTAGAAAAAAAACAAAAACAAAATCAAGCAAGACTGCATATTATATTGTATATACTCTGTATGCCGTTGCAAAAATTGCAAAAGCCAAAACAAACGAGGCATTTATCCTAAAACAGACACTTTGCCTAAACCTGC
>NW_015554888.1:0-937 GCF_001515605.1 Sinocyclocheilus anshuiensis
GGGGGGCCATGGCGGAGCAGGCAGAGCAGGGAGCTCGGGTGATGATGGCAGAGCAGGAAGCAATGGAGGTGCAGAGACATGGACAGACCACTTGCCTCAGACAGAACAAGTAGCGAGTTCTTGAATGGCCTCCTTGGCCGTGAAAGGACAGACAGTAAGTTCATGAACGGCCTCCATGGCTGTGACAGGGCAGACTATGAGTTCATGAACGGCCTCCTTGGCCGTGGCAGGACAGACAGTGAGTTCTTGAACGGCCTCCTTGGCCGTAGCAGGACAGGCAGTGAGGTTGTGAACGGCCTCTGAACAGGGCAGACTATGAGTTCAGAAGCGGACACCGCCACCTCGAGAGGTTCTGCAGCGGACGCCGCCACCTCTAAAGGCACTGGAGCAGATTTGTGGACGGGAGAGGCCGCTGGAGCAGACTCGTTGACAGAAGAGGCCCCTGGAGCAGACTCGTGGACAGGAGAGGCCTCTGGAGTGCAGTGTGCAGCCCACATGCTCAAAATGGCGACCGCCATTACAGGAAGGGACAGGAGAGGCCTCTGGGGCAGACTCGTGTACAGAAGAGGCCTCTGGTGCAGACTTGTGGACAGGAGAGGCCTCTGGAGCAGACTCGTGGACAGAAGAGGCCAAAATGGCGACCACCATTACATTAAGGGCAGCAGAGTGTGGCAGGACCTCTAAGACGGTTGGGCTTGAGAACACTGACGTCAACGGGATGCCTGCAGCTCTCACCGACATCAGCGGTAAGTCCATCACGCTAGCTATCAGTCTTTTCAGTCTTGGCGGCCATCCTGGCCGGGGACTCAGGCGTGGCGGCCATCCTGGCCGGGGACTCAGGCGTGGCGGCCATCCTGGCCGGGGACTCAGGCGTGGCGGCCATCCTCGCGTACGACTCAGGCGTGGCGGCCATCCTGGCCGGGGACTCAGGCGTGGC
>NW_015554889.1:0-204 GCF_001515605.1 Sinocyclocheilus anshuiensis
TTTCACAACGAAACAGCGTCACACACTGCGGCCTTGAGTGAGCAGGAGGCTGGCTCGAGTGAGCGGCGGCGGGCGGGCTTGCGGCAACCACATGTGATGAACCCGGGCTGGACTCCACTTCGTCCACGGTAAAAGCCGATCCGGCGATCCACAGCACAAAGTTGATGTATTTCCTCAGCGACCAGCATGGATCAGCTCTAGGCA
>NW_015554889.1:680-2042 GCF_001515605.1 Sinocyclocheilus anshuiensis
TGCTCTCCTGTGCTCTTCTCTCCTCTGTCTCTCTCTGGAGTTTGATGTCCTCCCTGAGTAACTCCACCAGCTTCCACTCACTCCCTGACCTGTCCCAGGACACTTGCAATCCTAAGGCAGAGCAAATAAACCATGCCTGTTAACAACAACACAATGAATTTCAGCAAAAATGTGTGTATTAACTTGCTTACTTTGTATTTTTTAAGTCTTTCCCCAGCAGGCTAATTTTCTCCAGAAAAGTGCTAAAACAAGAGAAAATGGAAACACTTATGAAAAATATAAAAACAGGTTTGCAATCTTAACATTAGAAAATATGACACAGCAGGACATGCATACAAAATACTGAAGTACTAAAGTTTGGTTAAAACATTTGTAGACATATCTTGAATGACAGCACTACAAAAACACAACAAAGGGAAAAAACATTTGTAGACATATCTTGCATGACAACACTACAAAAACACAACAAAGGCAAAGACTATTGCCTTATATATAGGTTGTCTTATTGTTTGTGTTAAAAAAAACCCCCCTGGCTTTTAACACTTTCGCTAGGTATTTGAGTAAATGAAGACACAATACTTACATTTCAATGTGAATTCCCCCACCAGAACTCTCACCCGCGGTCAGTGTTGCCAGATTGGATGGACGATTTCCAGCCCAAAAGCTCACAAAAAACTGCCCAAAACTTTAACTGTCAAAATAATGTAATGGAATATGTAAATCAAGGTTGATAAGGGCCATTTTTAACTCCTTAAAACAAAATAATGACGACAAAATAATATAAATATAACCCCAGCAAACATGCCCCTTTGGGGCCCGTGTGGGCCCACTGCAGGCAAAAAAATCTTCCCCGCGCAGGCAGCCTGTTGTGGGCCCCAATACTGGCGTGAAATTAACTATGGGGCCCGGGTGGGGCCCGAGTGGGACAGCCCAAAGTGTGGGCTGAGTGTGGGCTGGCCCACACAAAGCAGAGTGGGCCCCCAATGGGGCCAATTGTGGGCCTATAACATGCCCACAGGTATGTCCACACTGTGGGCTGGGTGTGGACACAGTGGGGAGAGTATGGGCTGGCTGTGGGCATAATGGGGGAAGTGTGGGCACACTGTGGGCTGAGTGTGGACACAGTGGGGCAAGTGTGGGTACACTGTGGGCTGAGTGTGTACACACTGGGGAGAGTATGGGCTGGCTGTGGGCATAATGGGGGAAGTGTGGGTACACTGTGGGCTGGGTGTGGACACAGTGGGGCAAGTGTGGGGAGAGTATGAGCTGGTTGTGGGCATAATGGGGGAAGTGTGGGTACACTGCGGGCTGGGTGTGGACACCAGGGCCGTGCACAGACCTTTTGAGGGGCATGTGCTGAAA
>NW_015554890.1:0-702 GCF_001515605.1 Sinocyclocheilus anshuiensis
GTACCGAATACTGAAATTTTGGTACCGTGACAACACTACTCCTAATTGTGATATTTTCATAAATAGAAGTAGCGTTTTTTTCATCTGAAACGTGCAGCGATTTATTTTCCAAAGCCACTCATATAATGCAGAAACACTCAAGCAAGCAAAACAAGTACAGTACAGCTTAGCGCATTTCACACAGGCTGTTAGTTTGTGAATGCCCCTATAAATTGTCTTATATTTACGATTTAGTTTTAATCCAAATGATGCGTGCTAAGTGAGCGAACATCAATAAAGATCACACAACAGAAGTGCGCTCTCTCTCCCTCCCTGCCTCCCATTATGTAACTTGTGCATTGTTTTACTTACTTCTTTTTGACATATCCGACCGAACTACTCTCTCTCTCTCTCTCGCGCTCTCTCTCTCTCTCTCTCTCGCTCTCTCTCTCTCTCTCTCTCTCCCCCTCCCTCCCATTAAGTAACTGTGCATTGTTTTACTTACTACTTTTTGACATATCCTACCGAACTACAAACTTTCCAGTAATGTCTGTGAGAAAGGGATATTCACTCGACAAGCTCATGCATCTGCGCCGCGTGCTCAATCCACTCAGCGTGATTTGCTTACCAGCTGGCGCAAATCAGCTATACAGGCATTAAAGGGTTAGTTCACCCCAAAATGAAAATTAGGCTGCGTTTTACTCACCCCCGATGCATCCTAGG
>NW_015554890.1:890-1080 GCF_001515605.1 Sinocyclocheilus anshuiensis
GTGAACAAAGGCCTCCTGTAGCGAATCGATGCGTTTTTGTAAGAAAAATATCCATATTCAAAACGTAATAATAATTTGAATCTAGCTTTATACGGGGGAATTACGTATGAGGTCAGCTTTGCGCATGCACCGCTCAGAAGTGACACATGCGGAGAGATCGAAACAAAACAACGGTCACTAATTAGAAGTA
>NW_015554891.1:0-505 GCF_001515605.1 Sinocyclocheilus anshuiensis
TCGATCGCGTCAAAAAGCCAACAACACACACTTATCTATCTGTGCTACTGGAGCTGATGATTTACATATTTACAAGTAATGAATTTAGGTAAATGGGGTGCAGAGCCAGTGGCGGTTTTGTAGGCAAACATTAATGCCTTGAATTTAGCAGAGCTTTTATCCGAAGCAACTTACAAATGAGGAAGTGTTGAGGGGTAAGCAATGTGATAAGTCCTGGATAGTCTAACGTGGTGCAGATAGCAAATTTTTTATTTATTTTATTTTTTTATCAATTGAATAAAAAGAAAAAAACAGGGAGACGAATAGACCATACGGAAATATAATTGATAAGAAACGATCTTATATCTTATATCTGATTTAAGCTAGGATAATATAATAATGTGACGTGAATGTCTCGAATGAAGAGGTATAAGCTAGGATAATATAATAATGTAACGTGAATGTCTCGAATGAAGACTGAGTTTAAAGCAATATTTTATTAAACCAACCAAATTCGCAGAAATAT
>NW_015554892.1:0-396 GCF_001515605.1 Sinocyclocheilus anshuiensis
AAGAACATATATATTTCTTTTGAGAATTAATTTGTACATGAAAAGGCTAAGCAAATATGTTCACGTCTGAGACTCATTTTAGCATTTATATAGAATAACTAAACTATAGCTAAACTTTAGCGAGGGGACATTTGTAGCAACTCATAGTATGATCTATGCCAGCAGAAACCAGGTGCAATTCTATCAATGATGTATGGCTTCGAAAAAGGCTGTTCCCACTGCTATGTTTCTGTGATGTACATTTTTCCCTGAAGAAACTTATTACCAGCAGTGTAACTACATGTAATTCCAACGATTATGTCTGGCTTCCGAAACTTCAGTCGCAACAGTTAAATCTGTCTGGGAACAGCCTGTTTGGAAGCAAGACATCATCGATGGAATTGCACCTGGTTACTG
>NW_015554892.1:711-805 GCF_001515605.1 Sinocyclocheilus anshuiensis
CCATTTTGGAAGTCAGACATCATCATTATCATCATTGCTAGTTTCTGCAGGCAATGAGTTTCTTCAGGAAAAAAAGTGTACATCACAGAAACAT
>NW_015554893.1:0-148 GCF_001515605.1 Sinocyclocheilus anshuiensis
GTTACACCTTTACTTAGTGATTATTTTGCCTTATGTGTGTTCTAGAGACGTGTTACAGCTTTTTGATAAAGCTCTTGATAAAGCTCTAATTGGTTTTCTTTTGGAAATATGTTTCAAATTCACACTGAATGCATTAATGACTGTAAAG
>NW_015554893.1:283-483 GCF_001515605.1 Sinocyclocheilus anshuiensis
CCAACGGTACCTTTTTTCGGTACTTTACTCTCTGTGTAATTACAAAAACATTTATTTCAGTGAAAAAATAAGTCCAAAAGTCTCCATTTCAACATTTTGAACAATAAGGCCCTACAAACTTTTTCTTTCTTTCTTTCTTTCTTTCTTTCTTTTTTCCCACCAGAAATTCTTGTTTTAATTTTTCTGAAAATCAAATGAAG
>NW_015554894.1:0-292 GCF_001515605.1 Sinocyclocheilus anshuiensis
ATACGAGAGACAGGCAGTGCATTCACGGTAACAAGGATCAAGGCATGGAACACAAGAAGTTCATTAAAGGTTTCCATGGCAGTGACAGACAGAGATGAGAATTCGCAGACGGCCTCCATAGCCGTGACAGGACAGGCAGAGAGTTCACAGACGGCCTTCATAGCCGTTACAGGACAGGTAGCGAGTTCATAGATGGCCTCCTTGGCCGGAACAGAACAGGACGAGAGTTCATAAGTGGATACCACTGACACCTCTGGAGGTTCTGCAGCGGATGCCGCCACCTCTGGAGGTT
>NW_015554894.1:346-936 GCF_001515605.1 Sinocyclocheilus anshuiensis
GTTCATAAGTGGATACCACTGACACCTCTGGAGGTTCTGCAGCAGATGCCGCCACCTCTGGAGGTTCTAAAGTAGGACCATCGGGATACAGGGAGAGTTCAGAAATGGTTCCTTCGACCGTGACAAGACAGGCTGAAGGTGTGTTGCTGGGCGCCACCACCGTGCAAGGAGCTGAGGCGAGCACCGCCACCTCGGGAGGTTCTGCAGCATGGGCCACCACCTCTGGAGGAGCTACAGCGGGTGACATCGCCTCGGGGAACATGGCAGCGTGCGCCTCTACCTCAGAAGGATCTGCAGCATCAGCCGCCACCTCGGAAGACATCGCAGTGGCCGCCGCCGTCTCAAAAGTTTCTGTGGTGGTGTACGCAGCCCAAATACACCATAAAGTGATCCCCATTGTGGGAAGCACTACAGACAGGGGAATCAGTTCAGGACCAGGAGGGCTAGAGTAAGCGCTACAGACAGAGGAAACAGTTCAGGAACTGGAGGGCTTAAGAGCGTTGGTTTAGGGATACCAGCTGCACTTGCCAACACCAGCGGTGGGCCCTCCACGCTGGATGCCAGTCTGGGATACTGAAGTACAGTCCTTG
>NW_015554895.1:0-512 GCF_001515605.1 Sinocyclocheilus anshuiensis
AATTCATAACATAAATTAGTGATACTAAAATGAATTGTTAAGACACGTTATGCTGCATATAGTACCTGTGAATAAAAAAAACATCAGTGAATGTGAAATTACAGCAAAAAAGAAAAATCCTAAAACATACATGTGATACTACATTACGAGCTACATTGTCTTATATATATAATCATTTAATGTATTTTTAGTGACAGGGAAGTTGTGGTCATTTAGTTAATAAGATCACTTACAATCATTGAAGAACATTTACGTTACAGACCTTAAAAGGTACTGGTTAATATATTACTACAAATCTTTATTTAGACCAGGGGTGTCCAGACTAGTTAATAAGACAATCATTAAAGAACATTTACGTTACAGACCTTAAAAGGTACTGGTTAATATATTACTACTTACTACTATTTAGACCAGGGGTGTCCAGACTGTCCTGGAGGGCCAGTGTCCTGAAGAGTTTAGCTCCAACCCCAATTAGACACACCTGAACCAGCTAATCAAGCTCTTACTAGGCA
>NW_015554895.1:7574-10290 GCF_001515605.1 Sinocyclocheilus anshuiensis
ATTTCTCTGTGGATCCATTGTTCCAAAGCTCAGTGAACTGATTCGGGCCCTTTTATCTATTTATTGAAGGATCTGATTGATGTGTGTTCAATTTTGACTCTTAGTGTTTCCACCTGAGTAATTGTTTGCTAATTGAGCTCAAGCTGTGCTGACTTGAGTGAACAGTATTGAATGCTAGTGCTTTCTAAATTACCACATGTTGTAAGCACTGAGAAATGTAGGGATTTGTGTGTAGAGTTTTGCAGTAACAGTTCACCAAATCTGACTCATGTGTTAAAACAGGGGAATAGTGTTTATAGTTCAGCAAAATGGGTGTGCTTTTTGAAAAATGGCATTATGGTTTTGAAATTTTAATTCAAAAGCCTGGTTATAGTGTTTTAGCAATCGAGAAAAACTGTAATAAGAAGTTAATATTGTGGTATACATTACACACAATATTGTCTGATTTTGCTAAATTGTGTACGTGAAAATATTACCTATAAAGCCACAGAAGAACTGTTGTGCATCTCCTAATAAAACACAATAGGTGTTGGACTTGAAGCAGCACTGCACAGACCGTTCTGTGTGTGACATCAAAGTACAGCGAGAGTGATTAGACAGCATTTTTAAAATGTTTGTTTTGATGTCAAATAAGTCTTGCTGTTTTGCTTTTTTGTTAAAGCAGTGTTGCTGTTGTAAATTTATACAGCTACAGTTATGTTGCTGGGTTTTAAAGCAGGTTTGATTGTTTTTTCTTCCTTATCACTCTGTATTTACAGGATTTCACTGTACTGTATTCAGCAGGTGTAATGTATTCTAAGTTGCTTCAGAAGTATTGCAAGTACTACCTACAACAATAAAACAGTGCATTGACATAAAAAAGGAAATTTACTTTTGGTACTTAAGTACTTTTAAAAGCAAGTACTTCTGTACTTTTACTTAAGTAAAAATCTGTCTTTACAACTTTTACTTGTAATGGAGTAATATTTGACCAGCAATATCTGTACTTTCACTCAAGTAATGGAGTTGAGTACTTTGTCTGCCTCTGGTGGCGCTGCACACTGGCGGGTTCTAGTTTTCCGACTGAGTTACAGTCTCATTTTCTGGATGTGTAGGTCTGGGACGTGGAGGAGCTAAACAATAGCGTGCAATATGTCCCAAATGATCACAGCGAAAACATCTCAAATCACTTTCTGCCTTTTGTTTACTTCTAAAAGTCAGAAGTGAAGCAGGAACATTTGCTCCAGTATTCAAAGGGCTCAAAGCCTTCACCAATGAGTCCAATTGACTCTGTTGCGCGTCAATAAGAGCTCTAAGTTCTGAATATTCTGACTGATTAACACTTTTGGGCTCACTAAGCACCTTAACTTGGGCCTCATTAGAAAAATACAAGGAGTCATTTTGTTTTTGTGTAAAAGACTGTCCTTCACATTGTGCCATCCATTGAACCGCTTCCCTACGTACATCACGAATTGTCCAGTTAGGATGTGAACGTGCTTGATCTCTTAATCTTACACCCAGGTTTTGATCTCTAACCCCATCACAAAACTGGTCACGGAGATCTCTTTGAGATTTAACATGAGCCAATTCATTTGACTTTACAATTTGATCCATTAAAGTCATCAAAGCATGAGAATAATCCAACAGAGACTCATTCTTGTTGTTTACGATTTAAAAAAATGACGTTGCAGGGAAATATGAGAATGGGGACACCCATAGATTTCTCTTAATACTCTAAATATACCATCTACACACTCTTTTTCTTCCCTTGGAAGATATTTCACCTCTATTCGGGCAGCACCCTCCAAATGATTATATACCCACAAAGCTTTTTCTTTCTCAGTAGGTTTTGTTTGAATATGGATCTCTACCAATTCAATCCATTCTTCTATGGTAAGTGAATCTGACCTATCCAAATTCCCTGAAAACTTTGGTACCAATAAACACCACTTGTCCCCCTCCACTTCAGTTGCAGCTGAACCCACATTGTCCATGCTACTACCTCGAAGGCCCAGATGGGGCAGTTGGTGAATAAAGTCCTTGTGAACGTTGCTCCAGATCCATGGTGCCTCCTACAGCTCCTTCCAAAGACATGGCGCTGGAACTCGTCTGCTGTACAAACACAAAAGCCCAATGATGCTCTTGTTAACCAAAGACAAAAAAAGAAAAAAAAGAAAGTTCCCCCACTCACAATTATAATACTTTGCCACCAATAATCATGGGGGAAATGTAATAAGGCCCACCTTTAAATAAACATCAACACAACTCAGGTTCGTTTAAATAAATCCCCAACATTTATTGATGGCTTTACAGAGTTTGTATTATGCAGGACACCTTACACACGAGTTAACCAAGCAAGAGTTGAGCATCAAACCATACCAAAAAAAATCACAAATTAAAAAAAACATTAAATAAATTCATAATACAAAAACCTCATGATTCACACAATTCATCAAAAGTAAATTACATGCAAAAATAGCTAAACTCTGCTTAAACACTAAGCATATAGCGTACTTGTAAAGTATATATAAACAATGGAGGAAACAACCAAAATACAAAAAAAAAAAAACTAGTCTGCCCAAAGGGCCGTTCCCATTTCTTTCGGCCCAATTGCCGATTCAAGTACCCGGGCAGGCTAGACAATAAACCCAAAACCAAACATTTAAACCAAAAATGAACTGAATCATCAACGGTTGTAACTCAAATACAACAAGAGCAAGAAATGGGCTCCGTAGAG
>NW_015554896.1:0-637 GCF_001515605.1 Sinocyclocheilus anshuiensis
TTCCACGACATTCTAATTTATTGAGATGCACCTGTATATGTTTACTTCTGAGGCCAGATCGCAGCCATTCTAACAGGTCGATTAGACCTTAGGTTGTGTTTTTTTTTGTTATATATGCAAAATTTGTATGACTGGGTAGCTAAATAGTTTCGAAGCTTGCAGTCATATCTGCGGGAGACAATTATAGGCGACTTGTTGTGACGTGGGATTTACTTTTTAAATGGTAGGCCTATGTTAAATTGAACTCCTATTTGTGTGCAGACAGGCTTTGCCGCTTTATATTTGATAAATTACTGAATCTTACACGCTTCATAACATTCAGTTTTAACGTTAAATACTTATTAATTAACATTAGCTGTGTTTCCACTGTTGGGACAAAAGCAAGTGTGCTAATTAGCTGTGTTTCCACTGTCGGGACAAAAGCAAGTGTGCTAGTGCGTGCCAGAGCCTGTCTCCCTTCCACTGTCACCCGATGGCTTCATCGGGCCTTGGTCCAATTTGAAGGGGTCCTATTATGCTTTTTTAACTTTAGTTAGTCTGTAATGTTGCTGTTTGAGCTAAAGGAGATATTTTATTTAACAGAAATCACTTTTCAAAAACTACAACGAACGACTTGTTTGGACTACAACGCATATTT
>NW_015554896.1:1031-1244 GCF_001515605.1 Sinocyclocheilus anshuiensis
GAGGAAAAAGGGGGAAAGACAAAGGAGATTTAAGCCATTTTTGCTTATGAATGAAGAATTTTGCATTCAATATAAGAAAATTAACCACATATTCAGCAGATAATAGCTTTGGATTTTCATAATAAAAGATAACGTCTTTGAGGACGAAGGTATGGGTCACATTTGTACGGTTAGAAACATAGGTGCTTAAGTCAACCCATTTTCCGGGATTTG
>NW_015554897.1:0-770 GCF_001515605.1 Sinocyclocheilus anshuiensis
CACCCTAAGTTTGCGCCAGGCTTCGGCCTTGACTTTCCATTCACTAAGATCCTCTGACTCAAAATGGTTCTGCGTGTATGTGTGTGTGTGTATGTGTATGTTAGACTAGTTTAAGTGTTTATGTAGTTAATAAAGTCTTACTTGTATCACACCTGACGTTGTTCATTGTTTGCTCATAACTGGAGTCCCTAATCATGCAGATTTATGCTACATGCTCTGAGTAGTATTGTACAGTAAGAAAGTTATTTTCCTTAACCAGGAAATTAATGTTCTTATAATTAACAGACAGTTGACACTGAGAGGTCAAATGAATGCTTACAGCGGATCTAAATATTTATAATTAATTATAACTAGTTATGATTAACTAGTTATAATTAATTATAAATATTTATAAAAAGGGGAAATTCATATTTCCCCTTTGAGCTGATTCGCTCCCCTTTGAGCTGATTCGCTACAGAAATGGTGGAGAATGCAGGCATGATAAAACAAAGGTTATGAGCTTAAAACACTGTCAACCTAAAAGTGTGTGCTTGATAGTCCAGGTTAGAATAGGGCGTGACTTGAGATACGCATTTGTGTCCATATTTGCTGGATTGTTTAAATGCAGATAAAGTAGGGGCTTGAATTGGTACCTCTATTATGATTGAAAGAGTCTTTATGTATTTCATGCTTAATGGTATCAGTGTAAGGTTAATCTGATCTTATTATGTATTTCATGATTAATAGTATCAGTGTAAAGTTAATCTGATTTTAGCGAAGAAACCCTAATT
>NW_015554898.1:0-843 GCF_001515605.1 Sinocyclocheilus anshuiensis
GAGATTCTTCGTGAAGAACAGACACTTCCACCCTATTTAAAAAAAATGTAATTACTTAAACGTATTTGATAAACATTTTTCACGGTAAGTATACTACAAATATATTTTATGTACTTAATAAAATACCCTGCAGTTGTGTTTTTAGTGTTCTAAACTGGTATATGTCCGCTAAAATTAAATGACTAATTTTGTACTTTGCACTTTAATTGTAAAAAAAGTAGTGCTGAAATCCAACTACAGATGTACTGAAGTATATTTGATTGTGCTAAAGTGGCACTATTGCAAGTATACTTCAGGTACACTTTAAATATTTTGCATTTAAAGACTATTATTCAAAGACCATTCAATCCTTATCAAAAGTGATATTAAACCGCGTATTAGACTTCATTTAAGAGTTGTGCACAAGTGAGAAAGCATAGCATGAGAGGAGTCTTTACAATAACTAAAGGGTTTGTTAACCCATTAAATATCAAAATAAAAACTGCACTAAGAATTTTCCGAACGGTCCAGGAAATGCCATTTGAAATGAGTTTATTTTTTTGTCCATTCAGCTGATTTAAAAACATCACAACAATCCACAACTCTACACCCCACAGCACTCCAGTCCATCAATTAACATCTGGAGAAGACAAAAGCTGAAACAAATCCATCAAGACAATTAAAATATGAATCCATAATGCTTCCTCCAGTGGAAAAAGTGGTCTGGTCTGAATCAGGAGATAAATCTGCACAGATCAAGCACAGTTTAAACGGCTCTAAACCAATCTGTGGCTGGATTTTGATGAGTCAACAGGCGAAGAACTTTTCCATTTGAGGAAATGTTAGTATGGATTATGGACTAAA
>NW_015554899.1:0-929 GCF_001515605.1 Sinocyclocheilus anshuiensis
AGTTTTGTTTAAGGACTTGTTCCATTTTGGACTCTGTGAACCAACGAAATCATTGTTACCTGGAGGGGAGTTTAACGGTAGTTTGAGGGACAGTATGGACTATGTGCTGTTGTTATGTGGCTCTCCTTTTACTGTGGGAGAAGCAGAGTCTCTGCCCAAAATGGCTGCTAATCTAGAGACTTTTTGCAAGATGGCTGCCATTCCTGAGTCTCGTCCCATCATGGCCGCCGTTCCAGAGCCTGCTCACCGTCTCGGCTGATCTTCCAAAGCCTCGTCACGTCTCAGCTGATCATCCAGAGCCTCGTCACGTCTCAGCTTCAAGTCAAGTCACAGCTGATCTTCCTCAGTCAAGTCAAGTCACGGTTGATCGTCTTGAGTCAAGTCACATCACGGCTGATCTTCCTGGTTCAAGTCACGTCACTGCTGCCATCCCTGAGTCAAGTCAAGTCACAGCTGATCGTTTTGAGTCAAGTCACATCACGGCTGATCTTCCTGGTTCAAGTCACGTCACTGCTGCCATCCCTGAGTCAAGTCAAGTCATAGCTGATCGTTTTGAGTCAAGTCACATCACGGCTGATCTTCCTGGTTCAAGTCACATCACTGCTGCCATCCCTGAGTCAAGTCAAGTCATAGCTGATCGTTTTGAGTCAAGTCACATCACGGCTGATCTTCCTGGTTCAAGTCACATCACTGCTGCCATCCCTGAGTCAAGTCAAGTCACAGCTGATCGTCCAGAGACTTGTCACATCTCAGCTGGTCTTCCAGAGCATCGTTACGTCTCAGCTGGTCTTCCAGAGCATCGTCACGTCTCAGCTGATCTTCCAGAGTCAGGTCTAGTCACAGCTGATCTTCCAGAGTCAGGTCTAGTCACAGCTGATCTTCCAGAGTCAGGTCTAGTCACAGCTGATCTTCATGAGGCAAGTCAAGTC
>NW_015554900.1:0-144 GCF_001515605.1 Sinocyclocheilus anshuiensis
GGACCACTGAGCAACAGTCCAGTTCTTTTTCTCCGTAGCCCAGGTCAGATGCTTATGACATTGTCTCTGTTATAGAAGTGGCTTGGTAGCCCTTTTCCTGAAGACGTCTGAGCGTGGTGACTCTTGATGCACTGACTCCAGCTT
>NW_015554900.1:354-632 GCF_001515605.1 Sinocyclocheilus anshuiensis
CAGCCACCCCTTTCAGTAATGACCTTCTGTGACTTACCCTCTTTGTGGAGGGTGTCAATGATTGTCTTCTGGAACATTGCCAAGTCAGCAGTCTTCTCCATTACTGTGGTTTCAAAGAACAAGAAATACCCGGAATTTATACTGTAGGGATGGCCATTTAATGAAACTCAAATTTTCATTAGATTTTTGACTTTCATGTCAAATGAGCTGTAAGCTCTAATCATCAAAATTAGAACAACAAAAAAACTTTTGAAATGTTTTACTTTACATGTAATGAA
>NW_015554901.1:0-464 GCF_001515605.1 Sinocyclocheilus anshuiensis
CTTTCATGCGGCTGCCCTTAAAAGCGCCACCTAGAGCGGATTAAACATAAATTATTAATTAAACTTGTTTTATTTCAGATAGTTGCCGAGACATTTCTCATTATCATTTAGTTTAACTCGATGTTCTAAAATAATTAAAACTAAAACCATAAAAACTGTTACTTGAAAACAAATTTACTTTAACTGAAATAAATTATTTAAAAAAACTAAAATTATTGTATTTCAGCTATTCATTTTTCATTTCCATTTAGTTTAACTCGATATACTAAAATAACTCAAATTAAAACTAGGGATGCACCGATACTGGTATCGATATCGGGCCCGAAACTGAGCTCCTGTACTCGTACTCGTTAAAATGCCACGAAACCAAACGCCGATACCACACAGCATGAGATAAGCGCCATATTGAGACAAAGAAACACTGACAACAGACAGCAGAATGGAGTTATTAGAGATTAAAGATG
>NW_015554901.1:497-882 GCF_001515605.1 Sinocyclocheilus anshuiensis
GGAGTTATTAGAGATTAAAGATGTCGACGAATTATATGTATGCAATGAATATAAAACAGTCAGTATTAACGCCTGTATAGCTGATGTGCGCGAGCTGATAAGCAAAGCACGCTGAGTGGATTGAGCACGCAGTGGCGCAGATGCGCGAGCTTGTCGAGTGAATATATCTTTCTCACAGACATCACTGGAAAGTTTGTAGTTCGGTCGGATGTGTCAAAAAGAAGTAAGTAAAACAATGCACACGTTACTTAACGGTGGGGTGGGGGGGGAGAAAGCCCACTTCTGTTGTGTGATCTTTGATGTTAGCTCACTTAGCACACGCATCATTTGGATTAAAACCAAATATAAGACAATTTATTGGGGCATTCACTATAAACGTCATTTA
>NW_015554902.1:0-130 GCF_001515605.1 Sinocyclocheilus anshuiensis
AAGAACCAAGGTTTCCTCCACATGTCTAAGGCACGTAGGCACCTCTGCATGACCTTGAGCATGCGAAGCGGGTTTTCCCTCGGGGAGAACCCCTTGTTCTTGTGCCACCACTGTAGGGGTCTCATGTACA
>NW_015554902.1:545-835 GCF_001515605.1 Sinocyclocheilus anshuiensis
AGAACACGATATTGGTACGCTTTGCCCCCAAAAACGAACCTCAGGAACTTCCTGTGATGAGGAAGGATGGAGATATGGAAATATGCGTCTTTCAGATCGATCGTGACAAACCAGTCCTCGGACCTGATCTGAGACACGACTTGCTTGAGTGTGAGCATTCTGAACTTCAGTCGCATGACTGGGCGGTTCAATAGGCGCAGATCTAAAATAGGACACAACCCCCCATCCTTCTTCGGAACAATCTCGTCTCGTGCGGAGGGACCACCTCGATGGCCTCCTTCTTTAAGAGA
>NW_015554903.1:0-881 GCF_001515605.1 Sinocyclocheilus anshuiensis
AGAGGTGCAGTGAAGGTCCTTGTCTTCTCCATGGAGGTTTTTTCTGAAGAAACTTTCAGTTAGGGTACTCACATTACTTCCCGTGTCTAGCAGACATCTAACTGGAACACCCCCAATGTGAATATCCACTTCAGGGCACTTGCCAACTGCACGCTCCAGGAAACGTTCTTTTGTTAATGTACTACATCTTGAGCCTTCTGGTTTTCCTCGCATTGCTCGGCTCACAGCAATGGAGGGGCCCCGTTTCCCTGCTCCACAGAACCTGTGGAGGCAGTGGACTGGCTTTTGGAACTACGTGGTACAGGACACTGTCTAGCTACACGTCCCACCCCTTCACACCTTAAACAGATGGGTTGGCCATCATCTGTATACTTGGGCTTGACTTTGGGCTTTCCACTCTGGCTACCACTGGAATAAGCCTTTTGTACAGTGAGTTCACGAATGGCATTAGTGAGTTCTCCGATAGCTTTACCCTGCTGAGTGATAATTTTTACTACCTCCTGCAAGGCCACCGTTATGTCACTTTGTGCAGAACTGACTGAAATTGAATGTTCTGACATCTCCCCAGAACATGTACTCATGATATTTAGAGTCCTGGCCACATTAGCACCACGGGGTCTGTCTTCCACAATCCACATCACGGCCTCTTCGCGGACATCAAATAAAGTGGACTGAGGCTTTTCTCTGACGAGTCGTGTCTCTTATGCCTTCGATGAACTGATCTCTTAAAACGAGCTGGGCATCAGACACAGCATTGTGGGACTGTTGGAGAGCAGAATTCAGCAGCTGAGAGAGAGCATGAGAAAAGTCACGGAAGTCTTCTCCCTCTAACTGCCGCGGGCATAAAAAGCATGCAACAACTGAGGTGTAGTGCGTTTCTC
>NW_015554904.1:0-143 GCF_001515605.1 Sinocyclocheilus anshuiensis
TGAGCCGCTTTGTGATATCACAAAGCCCGGAAAACAAATGCTGTAATCCAAACGAGCCGTTCGTTGTAGTTTCTCTTGAAAAGGGATTTTTAAAAAACTAAATATCTCCCTTTGGAGTGGACTTTGAGATTTGTAACTTTCTA
>NW_015554904.1:370-525 GCF_001515605.1 Sinocyclocheilus anshuiensis
ATTCCAGCGTAATAATCAAGGAACTTTGCTGCCGTACCATGGGTGCAGCAGGCGCAATGATATTACGCATATTACGCAACTTCCGTCAACATAACCAAGGTGACCACATTACCAACGTGACCACCTGCTTGCACAGGGAGCGTGCTGGGGACTAT
>NW_015554905.1:0-276 GCF_001515605.1 Sinocyclocheilus anshuiensis
TATAATGTTTCATATCGTTCGGTATCGATAATAATTGACATTTTTATAAACTTTTTTTAAAACAGAGCAATATTATTTTTTTATTTAACCACTATATTTTTAAATTAACCCAATTTATTGAGACAAACAACAAATATTTTTAAAACACACAATAAAAATTAAAGAAATATCTAATTTCTAATGTTTTATGTGCAAATTAATTAGGTCTTAAGGAAACTTTTGGCTTGTCTCCCGAGGCCACAGGAGGGCGCAATGAGCAAAATAATGCAGCACATT
>NW_015554905.1:316-537 GCF_001515605.1 Sinocyclocheilus anshuiensis
TCGGAATTATATCGTATCGACCGAAATTAAGAAATATATCGTGATATAAATTTTGGCCATATCGTCCAGCCCTACAACAACGTCACTTACATCATTATCACTGCATCTTGCGCGCCACTGATGACGCTCCCTGACACACTCCAAACATTCAAATGCAAATGTTTATTTTAAAGAATACTAATATTCATTTTTTATTCACAATCTCCTCATCACAGGCAGGC
>NW_015554906.1:0-216 GCF_001515605.1 Sinocyclocheilus anshuiensis
ATCAACACCTCTCTTCACACTGGTACATTTCCCACAACATTTAAGTTGGCTCGGGTAAGCCCACTGCTTAAACAACCCTCTCTAAATCCAGCACTTTTAGAAAACTACAGACCGGTATCCCTTCTTCCATTCATTGCAAATACACTTGAGTGAGTTGTGTTCAACCAACTCTCTATGTTTCTTGCACAGAACAACCTCCTGGACAGCAACCAGTCT
>NW_015554906.1:238-937 GCF_001515605.1 Sinocyclocheilus anshuiensis
GAACAACCTCCTGGACAGCAACCAATCTGGCTTCAAAAGCGGCCACTCAACGGAGACTGCCCTGCTCTCGGTTACTGAAGCCCTGAGACTGGCAAGAGCAGCTTCCAAATCCTCAGTACTCATCTTGCTGGATCTGTCTGCTGCTTTTGACACAGTTAACCACCAGATTCTCCTGTCCACCCTCATGAAGATGGGCATCTCTGGAACCACACTCCAGTGGATCAAGTCTTACCTCTCAGGTAAGTCCTTCAGGGTGTCTTGGAGGGGTGAGGTTTCTAAGTCACAACTTCTTGCTATTGGGGTTCCTCAAGACTCAGTGCTTGGACCTCTTATGTTCTCCGTCTACATGTCATCATTAGGATATGTCATTCAGAGGCTTGGATTTTCCTATCATTGCTATGCTGATGACATTCAACTGTACTTCTCATTCCAACCAGATGATCCGACAGTAGCTGGTCGCATTGCAGCCTGTCTGTTCAGTTAATCTTCACAGTTAAGCTTCACAGACCATCAGTTAAGCTTCACAGACCATATTGCTTCAACGGCCCGGTCCTGCAGATTTGCCTTATACAACGCAGAATGGCTTGTGGTTCCAGCAAACCCATCGTTTCATCAGAGCTGCTCTATACAGCTGGGTTCATCAACCATAACTCATTCCAGGACAGCCAGAAACCTAGGAGTTGTGATCGATGATCAGTT
>NW_015554907.1:0-520 GCF_001515605.1 Sinocyclocheilus anshuiensis
ATATGTATTTGTATTCTTTCTGTTTACACTGTTGTATGCTCCTCTCTTATAGGCCATGAGGAAGAACTCTATAATACTCACAGAGAATAGAGCTCAGTGCTGCTAACTGGGAGAGCAGCTGGAAAACTGGAGGGGAAGAACAGTTGAACACCTATTAATACAGACGACTGTATTATTTTTCTGCAAGAACCACAACAAGCAAAGACAATGATGAGCACTCTGAGCAAACAACAGTCAGACGCTTGATTATGCACTGCACTTTACTGAGTTCTTCAACATGTGATGCTGAGCATTTACTGTTTGTAAAACTACTAATAAATTAAGTGGATGCCCTTTATAAACCTGTTAGATTTTGATGTTTTATTTTTGAGATTAATAAAATTGTATGTTTTAAGAACGTAATAGCTAAGCATTTTTTTGAGGGTTTAGGAGATACAATTGTATGTTTTAAGAACATAATAGCTAAGCATTTTTGTTGAGTGTTTAGGATTCTGGGAACAAAAATAAAACTTCCCGCTAA
>NW_015554908.1:0-1790 GCF_001515605.1 Sinocyclocheilus anshuiensis
TCACACCACCTTGGGGTAGATTCAGTTTATGAAAGTACTTCTGTTTTCTTGTTTTTTTTTTCAAGACCAAAGAAGAATGCAGAGGGAGCATCCATTTCATTTAGCTGAGAATATCTGGTCCTTAAGGGTGCTGTTTTTCCTTGCTCCTCCAACAATGTCTTTAGAAGGAATTTATTTCTCTCAATAGAATCAGCAGAGTCACTATGACTACTTTGTCTCAGAATATCTTCTTCTAGTGACTTCATTTTTTCTTTGAGAGTTCTGGTATTATGGGCAGTATATTGTTGACAAAACAACTTAATATGCACTTTGCCCATATCCCACCACTGACTTAATAACAAAAAACTACTTCTCTCCTCTCTCCAAGATCGCCAGAAAAGGTTAAAAGAGTGAATAAAAGAGTGATCCTGTAATAATCTGTTGTTAAAGTGCCAGTGTGATTTATGGATTTTAGAAGACAAAACAGAAACAGCTACAGAAATATAGTGGTGGTCAGATAAAAAAGATGGTACTATTAAGCTGTTATAAAACCTACCACTATTACTCTTAGCAACATAAAATCGGTGAAGTCTCGCTCCAGAGACTTAGTTAGTTTTTAACCAGGTATACTGTTTAACTCCAGGAAAATTGTCTCTCCATAAATCAACAAAATCATGGTAATCAATAACATTTTTTTAAATTTCTGCAGAACTTGGGTGAGGTTCATCATGATTTCTATGTAAATCAGGGTTTATAGTGCAATTAAAATCACCTCCTACTACCACAATATTATCCTGTGGGCACTGTGACAAAGCATCAGACATTTTTTTTTAAATATCTTACGCTCTTGTCCAACATTTGGAGCATATACATTAAAAAAAGAAAACCCTATTTGTCCAACCATAACATCTGCTCTTAAAAGTCGACCAGGAATTATCTCAAACATAACTGGTTGATTACAGACACATGGAGAAAAAAGTATAGCAACACCAGCACTAAGATTAGTCCCGTGACTCATTAAAATATTTCCCTTCCAATCACAATTCCACTGTGTCTGGTTCTGTAAGTTAGAATGAGTCTCCTGAAGCAAAATAATGTCTGCTTTTTTAAATTGTAAATAATTAAACAGAGCAAGTCTCTTTGTTGTGTCCCGACATCCATTAATGTTAAAAGATCCAATATTTATGAATGCCATGGGGAAAAAAATGCTAGGGTATCCAAAAACCCAGAAAAATAGACTGACAATCATGATCCCATAGATATTCCCTAAAACAAGCTTTTAATCTTTTTTTTAACAGTGCTCATGTGTTTTTTGAGCCTCTAACGTTTAGGTTAATCAAGCTCCTCCAATGTTGCTTTTTTTCATAGCCAATGTACATGAATCAATGAAAAGTTGTAAATCTGGGAAGTATTTTTCAAGTTTTGGTCTTCGATGATTGAATGTTTCATCAAGAAAGTCATTTATTTGGCGAACTGTATAAGGATGCTTTAATTTAAAATTGTGACAAATCACTGCAGAACCACCCTGAGACTCTGCTATATCAGAAGTGTCACTGTCAGAATCCACAGACTGAACTTCACTTCCTTCTATCAGCACGCCAGTATCCCCCTGTGCCAGGCTGATCTCTGATGCCTGAGAATCTATTGACTCATCACCAACCCTCACAATCTCAGCACTCTCTACAGATCTTTCCAATTCACTGATTTCACCGGGACCTGTGTCAGCGCTCTCTACTTCATCACGCGCTGTATTTACACTTACAACAGTATCCACGGAAGTTTGTACTACATCGTCAAAGTGTTTGTTCGTT
>NW_015554909.1:0-837 GCF_001515605.1 Sinocyclocheilus anshuiensis
CTATTTACACATGTTTAATAAAACAAATTTCCTTAAAAAAAAAAAGAAAAAAAAAAAAGACATGCTACCTAGTTTGTTAACTAACATTAACTCACAACAGCCTTTAGTTTACTTGAATTCTTAACATAGCTTTATCTTCCTCTTTTTATTCTCTGAACCAGGAGGTGCCTTGACAGTTTTGCTGCAATGCTGCGGCCTCTTCCATAATCAGTCTGACTGTGCTTGCATCCAGCTGCAGCCCATTAGTATAACTTCCCTTTGATTTAATATTGCGTTTTTGCATAACTACCATCAACCATTTGTCCATTAATACATAAAAATAAAATTAAAATTAGAAAGTGCTCTTGGGGGCCCCCTGGTGGCCTCAGGGGCCCCAAGCAGCTGCTTCGTTTTTTGGTTCTGCTCCTCAAAGATACAAAATTGGTTAATCAGAGGCTGGTGGGGAACATGGTTCAACCAAGAAAAGAAAACAATATGCACAAATTGAGACAAGCCAAAGCTGACATTCAAGCAGTTGACAATTTCCTGAAGAAAGCTCTCCACATTCCCAGAGATCAAATGAGGCGAGAATAAATTATTAGGATTGAGACTTCGCTAGATGAGTGCTGAAGTTGTCCGTGATAAAAGGACAGTCGGGTGGGGAAGGATGTGTAAATCAAAGAACAGGACAACAGCACATCCAACTCTACCTCACCTAGGAGACAAAGTAAATGTCAAGTTGTTGTCTGGTTGATGTTAACTACATGAAAATTAAAAGATTGTTGCATATACACAATAGATTTTGGTGATTAGTGAAGAAATTAAAATGAAACCTGCCGTTTTGTGTCCTCTGGTCAA
>NW_015554910.1:0-224 GCF_001515605.1 Sinocyclocheilus anshuiensis
ACTGTTTACTGATCCTGGGAGAGTAACGTTAGACTAAACTGCCGGCAGTTCTGACTCACGTAAGTACGTTTTAATCTAAAGGATTTGCCACTGATGATTCAAACGCGAGTTTTGGGCAGTGTAGAGTAGCACTTGTTGTTTGTCATTTCTCTGATCCCAAATGCAGACATGGTTTTATGTTTACGCGGCGCGATGCAACGCAACGCGTAAAAAGACAGTATAAG
>NW_015554910.1:490-961 GCF_001515605.1 Sinocyclocheilus anshuiensis
CCAACGATTAATCAGAAGCAAATATAAATACAAAACCAGTCCTAAATGAAAGATAAGAAGTTGACAAAAAGATTGAATCCAATATTTCGTGATAATATAGCATAATGAGTGATTTATAAGTAATTTTTTGAGGGAATACCCTTTTTGCTCTGTAACCTCGTAAGTGTGATAGGGTTCTGAACACAAATAAGAGAGACTATGCAGAGTGGTGGTACGAGAGTACTGGAATTGAGAACAACTGCCTTAAAAGGACAGTTCACACATGTTGTTCCAAACATACATTTCTTTTCTTTTTTTTCTGATGAACACCAAAGAAGATATTTTGAAGACTGTGCATAACCAAACAGTTGCTGGTCCCCTTTAACTTCCACAATTTGGTTACCAGTACTTTTCAAAATATCTTACTTTGTGTCGATCAGAAGAAAAAAATTCATATAGGTTTGGAACAACAATGAAGGTGATTAAAAGATG
>NW_015554911.1:0-1351 GCF_001515605.1 Sinocyclocheilus anshuiensis
CTATTTCCTCATATGCTGAGCTTTGGCATCTAAGTACACCTCACACTTTTAAAAGCCAACAAAAAAGAAGAATCAGGCACTAGTACAACACTTTTTCAACCAGTCATTTTCCCAACATGTCAAAAAGATTAAAGAAAATTTGATTTCTAAATTCATCACCCCTTTAAATGGCTGTCAAAGGAAAAAGATGCTCTTTTCAGTCAGAGAGTGTAGTTACAACATCTACCAGCAGGGGCAAACTGGACCATGTTAACCAGCCAATTCCTGACTCCTTGCATTTCTCCTTCCTTGTAATAGCCTGTGAAACCCATATGGCAATACATTTAAACACAACCAACCAAAGATTATTATTATTATTATTATTATTATTCAGGGGTTAAAGCATAAAAAAATCCTGAGCCTGAACTTTTTTCGGGCTGCGTTCGAAACCGCATACTTTCTAAGTTATAGTCACTTAATTTCTTTAAGTACTTACCGTGCGCTATGAGAGTGTACAGCCTGAAGTACAGCCTGAATGCGTTAAGTATGAATGCGATTCGGATATCATCCGCTATGTTGACGTCATGTGACCTACAACGTTATTACAAGCGCAACAACTTAATAGATGAGTGACAGGTTTAATTCATCTTTCTGTAAGTATCTTGATAATGATGAAACTTGCCCATTTTGTGGTCTTGTCGAAGAAACAGCTGCCCTTTTTTAACTAATGTGATCCAGTTTTATCCTTAAAGCATTAAAAAAAAAATTATTACGAAAACCCAAAATCGTTATCTCTTGAATATCTTGTTAATTATTTTGTGCAAAATGTTTTATCCACAAGCAAAAGTGGCTTAAATCTCCTTTGTTTGATTCTTTTTCTTGTTGAATTTAACTCTCGTTTCATCCCTCAGGCTTCTAAAAAAATGCATCATGATGAATTATTCAGATATTTAACCTTGTCACTGTGCTTTTTTTCTGTGTATATTATCTCATACTATGATGAACATTAATTTTTTAAAGCCGTTTTATCAGAATCAGAAGAGCTTTATTACCAAGTATGTTTACACACAAGGAATTTGACGTAACGACAGGAGCTTCCAGTGCAGAAGAAAGTATAACATAGTGCAGACATACAGAGGAATAACACAGTAGGGATGTAATATAACACTAATATAATATATGCCATTATGATTGTTCATTGTTAGATACAACCATCTTTCCCTGATCTTTTATGTAATTATAAGTTCGGCAATAATAATAATAAAAAAGAGGGACAGGTGCACTAACACCTCATAGCATCACTAACTCAACAATCTAGTATGGTTTACAATATCTGCACAAAGGATATGTCGGGCAGCTGCTCGAAGATCTC
>NW_015554912.1:0-516 GCF_001515605.1 Sinocyclocheilus anshuiensis
CATATCATAAAGAAATGGCTCTTTCATTTGAATATTGTGCCTTTGATTTGCAAAGTCATACCTGCAAAACTTCAGCTCGTGGGACAATATAGAGTCTGCTTTTGCCAACTGCTTTTTTTAAATCCCTCATAGAATTTACATTTACTTTTTGGATCTTGCGTCCTTTGCCTGCTCTTGCCAAATGGAAACCTATCAAGTTCAAACTCACATTTGGGTAGCACTGGCAGACAAAGTTATTTAATTCAGACGGAGTCCAATTTAGTGGAATTTTTTATCTTTGGGTTCCTGTCCCAGATGTTTCCTGCACTGGTCTACCAGTGTATTGAATTGAATGTACATATTAACAACATAAAACAAAATATTTGCACAGAGCTCATCAACTGATCATACACTGTATGCAATACCTGAGGTTAACAGAGCTCATCAATTGATCATACACTGTAATCATGAGCACTGGTAGTTAACTAATACCATAGTCACTGTTAATTATGCTAATACTAACATAGCACACCCCAA
>NW_015554913.1:0-327 GCF_001515605.1 Sinocyclocheilus anshuiensis
CACATGGCTACAAAGATCTTGCAATATAAAAGGAGTGAATTTCATCGACAACTTCAATCTATTCTGGGGCCATAGACAACTGTTTAAACCGGATGGCCTCCACTCAAACAAACTTGGTGCAAGAGTGCTTAAGGACAATATCTACTTCTTTCTCCGTCATCCTTCAGCAGAGTGTGCCAATCCACTCAGCCTGAATAGCACACACACACCTGGTCCGAGTCGTCATGTGGTTGACACATCCCACAAGGACACTGATAACCCCACGCAGCCACAACAAGCACTGCTCATGGACACCATCCCGGCTGAGCCCTGCCCACAGAGCTCATC
>NW_015554913.1:462-897 GCF_001515605.1 Sinocyclocheilus anshuiensis
TGAGAAGCTTAGAAGTGAAAACAGCCAGGGAAGCCAGGACAACATATTTCAGACACCGGAAACACCAGAGCCACAGCCCCGCTCACCAGACACATTATCCCTCTCTCCAGCATTTCCACTTCTAAGCTTCTCACAGAAAATGGAGGAACTGGTTTATGCTGGGACCAAACTCTCCCACTCTTTCGCTGCAAGCTCCCAGATATCAACTAAAAAATGGCGGGGCCCACAACCACCAGCTCGTCCTCCTCCTCCAGTGAGAGCTCTCCGGCTGCTGCCACAATGCCAGGGCCCAAACCCTCCTCCATCTGCTGTAGGTGAACCAAAAACTGATAGCAGCTCTCAGTGATATGTGTCGGTCCCCGCTATGATAGCAGCAACATTCACAATTGATTACAGAACAAGCGGGAACCCAGTGTGCCTGTAGCTTTCTCTATT
>NW_015554914.1:0-975 GCF_001515605.1 Sinocyclocheilus anshuiensis
CAGTCGCTTTGTGTCAAACTCAAATGCAGTTATGGCCGGGTTTTTTATGGAATTACATTTCTGCCAAAATTCTGCGCTCGAAAGATCATATTTTGAGCACGCAAAAGTGCGTTTTGCACGCGCGCGAACTGAGTTTTGTGGAGAAAATGTTTGTCTCGCAAAGAAGAAAGTATTTCGAGCGCACGAAAATCAATTTTGCATTTAAAATAAGTTTTTCTGAAAATAATATATGAAAAACTCAATATTTTTACATAAAAACATTAGGCTATAGCTTATATTTATTTAGTACATTTTTAAATTAATGTAAAAACTAAAATGAATTGTAAAACTGAAAGTATTTTTTTAAAATTGTGTTCAGCATGGTGGGCCGCATTTGAATTCATGACGGGCCGCGGGTTGAGAACCACTGCTCTAAGCAGCGCTGCTTCAAGTCGAACACATCTAAGCAGTCTTCAGAGGAAGCTGGCACGCTACAGTGTTGCCAAGTCCGCGGTTTGGGGAACCCCTCCAAAAAAAAACCGGTGGACCCCCCTCGAAACGCGCGCGATCTGAGTTTTGTGGAGAAAATGTTCGTTTCGCAAAGAATAAAGTATTTAGAGCGCACAAATCAATTTTGCATTTAAAATACATTTTTGGATGTCTGCAGACCTTCTCTTTTGCTCGTGCAAGGTTTCACTAGCTTGCTCCCTTGATGCCCGCCCTCAGTGCTCTCTAAATGCCAACAGCTCACTTGCTCAACACAACCCAGCATTACAATATGCCATAATTCCAGCCAATCAGAGATGGAGGCTGCTAAATTCTGATTGGCTGCCTTGACAACCACTCACAACATTTCTTGCATTACCTCGACAGCAGAAGAGGAAAAATACAGCGCATGCATAATTATTATGCAAGTTGATATTCTGATTATATTTTTTTCCAAGCACATAGATCAGTCTTCAAGTATTTTACTACACTTCAGTATGTTATTCTTAT
>NW_015554915.1:0-136 GCF_001515605.1 Sinocyclocheilus anshuiensis
TTTTTGAAAATCTAAAAATGCAGAAAGTTTCCTGTAAGGGGTAGAATTAGGGGTAGGGTTGGTGTAGGGCAATAGAAAAACCATTACGCCTATGGAGAGTCCCCACAAGGATAGCAAACCAGACATGTGTGTGTGT
>NW_015554915.1:215-537 GCF_001515605.1 Sinocyclocheilus anshuiensis
AGAGAGAGTGTGTGTGTGTGTGTGTGTGTGTGTGCGAGGATACACACGTAGTGTGGTCTGGTGTCCAGCACACCCAGTTTCTGAGGATCAGTGTTTCGAATGCTCTGGATGTTCATCTCCAAAATCAGCTCAAATCTGGGCCACAGCAGCTCTAGCACAGCCTCCCAGTACCTGCGCACACACACACACACACGTCAACTTTATTTATATAGCGCTTTTAACAATACAGATTGTGTCAAAGCAACTTTACAGCATTAAATAGGAAAATAGTATCGTCTCAATAATGCAAAATTATAATAGTAAACACTCAATTTTCAGTTAA
>NW_015554916.1:0-140 GCF_001515605.1 Sinocyclocheilus anshuiensis
GCTGGCAGGTGGGACAGCTATGGCAGAACCGTTTCACTTCCGCCTGTAGTCCGGGCCAGTGAAAACGGTCCCAGATGCGCTGGATGGTATTGTCGGCTCCTAGGTGTCCCGCCATTGGGTGGCCGTGTGCCAGCTCCATG
>NW_015554916.1:628-827 GCF_001515605.1 Sinocyclocheilus anshuiensis
GGGGAGAGCCGGCACAATGCCCACCTCGATGGCCCAGGTCCCGGGCTCCGCTGAGATCCACACTGTACGGGCCGGTACATAGCGGGTGTCTCCGTGCACACACGTCAGCGGCAACTTGGATTTGCACGAGGGTGACTGAACTGCCGGAATCCAGGAAGGCCTGTACTGGTTTCCCTTCTAGTTTTACCATCCTGCTGGG
>NW_015554917.1:0-601 GCF_001515605.1 Sinocyclocheilus anshuiensis
CCAGCACCATTATTTGTAACTTTAGGTGGTTCACAAAAGAAATCTTTCAGTGTTTCTTTTTTTTTCTCTCTTATTCAGCCTTTTTCATTCCCCGCGGTAGTTAGCTCCCTGTCACCTGACAGTGGAAAGCAGTGACTGGGTGATTGACAGCTAATATTAACCAATCTAAAATCTGCATTAAAGTTAAGTATGACAGCTAATATTAACCAGTCTAAAATCTGCATTAAAGTTAAGAATGTAAAGATGAAGTTTAATTGGTTATGTAGCCTAACGTTTCATAGAACGGCAGACAGGTCACCGTATCAACACTCAGAAGGCACATACTCTGAACGTTTTTAGAGAAATTAAAACAGGTCGCACGTCAACAATTATATGCACTCGCACAAATGCTCCCAAATATATTTTGAGGTCGCACAGATTAAATTTCGGGAGCATATGCGACCAAAATAGTCGCAATTTCGAGCCTTGCCATGGTTCTCCCGCCTACCTGCCAGGGCCGGCAAGTGGGTGTGTTTGGTTCTTACACAAGTGAGTGTGTTTGGTTCTTACAATCTGGTTTCTTACACTTTGTGCTACAATTGCTTGGGTTTTGTCAGTGTTG
>NW_015554918.1:0-855 GCF_001515605.1 Sinocyclocheilus anshuiensis
CCAGCTAGATGTCTAAGGTCATCGAATCAGAAACTTTTATTGGTTAGATCTAGGCTGAAGAGAAAAGGTGACTGGGCTTTTGCCATAGCCGGCCCTAAATTGTGGAACAGCCTTCCAATCTCTATTAGAACAATTGCAACAGAATCCCTTTTTAAAACAAGGCTTAAAGCCTACCTCTTTGAGAAGGCTTTTAGTGTATGAGCCAACAGGAGTTTATTATTTCAAATGATTATTTGTTTGTCGTGTCTTACCATTTTATGTATTTTGATTCCTTTTAAACTATATTGTTCAGCACAATGGTCAACCATTGTTGTTTTATTGTGCTTTATAAATAAAATAAATGAAATACAATCCACAACCTGTCATTTTGGCAGACTGGCTTTAATATAAGCTATTTTTAGACTAACGAGAAAGTTTGAGTTCTGAAACTTACAGAATGTTTTTAGAGCACAATGACCTCTTATATGTCAAAAGATCAAGGGAATTTTGGTTTCTCAGTTCATGTCCCCTTTAAAGGGTTAGTTCACCCGAAAATGAAAATTAGCCCATGTTTTAATCACCCTCAAGGCATCCTAGGTGTCTATGACTTTCTTCTTTCAGACGAATCCAATCGGAGTTATATTACAGTTTTTCTGAATTGCTAAAACACATTTCTTGAAACCATCACTAATTTTCTTAAAACCTTAAACACAAATCCAAATACTCAAACTAAATTCAAGAAACCTCTGACTCTTCCATCAAAATCAAACAATCACTGCAAAACCATTTCACTTGCACTCAAAATCAAACGGTGCTCTCAGAACACACACACACATGATTCAATAAAATAAACACTACAGAGCATTCATTAGACAC
>NW_015554919.1:0-812 GCF_001515605.1 Sinocyclocheilus anshuiensis
ATAACTAAACTTGATAATTTATGTTACAATTTTAACATAAATGCAAATTGTTCTAGAAGGATGGCTAATTCATGCCATACCTTTTACACATTTACTCGAATTGTTATGCTGATAATACAATTTGTAAGGAAAAATGCATTAAATAGCGAAGTATTTCTGGGGAAACTTTTTCAGAAGGAAACACACACACACACACACACACACACACACACACACACACACACACTATATAGGGCTGGGCGATATATCAAATATTAATCATTTATTCACAATATATTGCTATGATGTTTATGCACTTTATGATATTTAAATGTTGATTGACTAGTGCAAGTATGAGAGCGTTAAATTCATGAAATGCAATGCAACGTCGTGACCGTTCTGCATCCTTTTGCTAAATGAAGGCGGATTGTATAAAATGGATTAAAAAAAATAAAAAAAACGTTTATTAACGAGCTGCAGTTTTGGTACATCAGGCGCTGGCACAGATGCAGTATATTAACGCCACGGGTATCAATAAGGTGCAGATTGGTCCTCAATTTGTGTTTCCAACACACTTTTTCACAGCGCGCATCACGCGCTCAAACTCATCAAAAGTCAACAAGTTCCACAAGCAACAACGACTTATCCAAGTGACTGCTGCAGAACGCACGCGAGAGAGAGACGAGGCAGCGCAGATCGCGCGTCTCATAAGTGAGTGGGAATTTACCGAACGTGGCACTTGCGGGAGTTATCACTGTATGCAATACCCGCAACCTCACACCAAATTCCAGGCTGTGTAGATAGGCAAGCATATATACAAATCATTTAGTAAG
>NW_015554920.1:0-844 GCF_001515605.1 Sinocyclocheilus anshuiensis
CCGGGCCTGCTCAACCATACAGCCGACGAGCTGTCTCGAGCAATGATCCCGGGAGAATGGCGACTCCATCCCGAGACGGTCCAGCTGATTTGGAGACGTTTCGGAGCCGCTCAGGTAGACCTGTTTGCTTCTCCAGAGACCTCTCACTGCCGGTTGTTCTACAAGTATGCGTTTCCCCCAGTGAGCCTTCTCGCACAGACACTGTGCAAAGTCCGGGAGGACGAGCAGCGAGGCTTTCTAGTGGCGCCGTATTGGCCCACTCGGAGACACTGTGCAAAGTTCGGGAGGACGAGGAGCGAGTCTTGCTAGCGGCGCCGTATTGGCCCACTCGGACCAGTTCCCCGAACTAGTGCTCCTCGCGACAGCCCCTCCTTGGCTGATTCCTCTGAGGAAGGATCTACTGACTCAGAGACGGGGCACCCTTTGGCACCCGGCTGTGACAGAGAAGGAGAAAGTGGAAATGATCATAAAAACATTTGTCAAAATCCATAGTTCGGATAATGTCAATGAAGAAGGGAGGAAAGGACGAGAGGGAACAGTTTTAAGATATAGAGAATTAATTATGGAAGATGAAGAGGTAGATGATATACTTAATTTGCCATTAACAATAGAATTAAATAGTGCATTAAGAAGTACTAGGTTATCAGCGCCGGGTAAAGATCAGATATGCTATATGTTAAAAAATTTAAGTGAATCATCAAAAAGTATTATTTTAGAGTTATATATAATAAGGTATGTGAAAAGGGACAATTACCTAGTTGCTGGAAAGAAGCTGTAGTAGTTCCAGTACGTTTGTAAGAATTATAGTCTGCCTCGACCAAACTTCCACTCTAAATAAACTATT
>NW_015554921.1:0-890 GCF_001515605.1 Sinocyclocheilus anshuiensis
CCTGGTGGATATAAAAGCAAGAATAACGACTTTTCGTCTAAAAACGGCACAAAGACTGCTATACAACAGCAAGTTTGCTTGGATGAACACAGCAACAGCCCTTTTGCGGAGGGTAGGGGGAATGGGACTTGATAAACATTTATTTCTTATGCATTTACAAGAGTCTGATTTAGTAGACCTTACCCCCTATTATAAATCTATGTTTGAGGCTTGGAAAGTTTTCACTGTGTCAAGATCACCTGATTCATCAGCTGGGCCTTGGCTGTTGGAAGAACCTTTGTTTTTTAACCCTCTCTTTACGTCAAGATTTTTATCATCTGCGTGTTTACGCTCACGGCTGGTGGCTGCTGGATATACGAAGTTGGGCCATGTACTGAGTAGCAGCGTGGAAGTTATAAGCCAAAGAACCGAAGTGAAATCTGCAAGAATGATACAGCAGCTTGTTGCAGAAGTACACGGGAAGTTAAGAAAGGAGCACAGAGATCTTGTGGACAATACAGAGATGATTCATGAGTGGAAAGAAGGGCTTGATTATGATTTTCCTTCACTCATTGTTAGAGCTGCTGTGGAGAATTGGGAAGATGATGATCATTGTTTGTTGACATTTAAAACCCCAGTTTTGGATTATTTCGAGTCAACTGGGAAGAAGGCCTTGTACTTGACTTGTGTGAAAGTATTAAATGCCAGGTTGTTGACTGGTGTTTCTTCAACAAAATGGAGAGACTTTTTTGGACTTGATTCTTCCCCTAAAGGTTGCTGGCGCACTCTGTACAAATGCCCAATCAATAAGCGGACAGGTGACTTGCAGTGGAGAACTGTACATGGAGCAGTAGCTACGAACAGACGTGGTGCATCTTAATCCTAGTGTTGGGGTGGGTTGTCCTTTTTGT
>NW_015554922.1:0-1594 GCF_001515605.1 Sinocyclocheilus anshuiensis
AAGATGCATGTAGTGTTTGTCCAGGTGCTTTTCAGAAGCTCGATCTGTAGCAATAAATCTAGTCAAATAAAGCTCTTGGGGTTTGAACATGGTCTCTGGAGACAGAGCTGCTCTATTCTGAGAGGATCACAATCACTCCACCCTGACAATGCAAATGGGATTTTCAGCCCACACTCCCAGAGTCACTGTTTGATTGGTTACATGATCTGGACTGAAACAGACCAGTTTCACTTCTGCTGTAGTCAAGCAGCCCAGGTGAAAAAGAAATGTATTTAAATAGTGCTTTTTTGGCATACTTATATTTAAATTATACCATACTAAATGCATATCAAACATATTATTTTGAAACAATAAGTATATTAAGCATATTTCAAGATATGTTTAAGATCAGTTTTTAGCTATTTGCAATATATTTTAATATATTAATTTGTGTACAATTGGAACCACTTCAAGTACATTTAGTCCAATTTAAGTGTATTTATTTACAATCAATGTAAAATATAATTTTAATGTGATTCAGTAACATTTCAATAGCATGTCAGCTCATTAGAAATGCATTAGCATTACACTACTAGTTTATTATTATAAGTTGCTTTTTTTCTGGTATTAAAAATGGTATAAAGGTGCAAAAATCATTCAACATAAATGATTAAACATAAACATAAAATGCTAGAGTACATTAAAAAGTACAGCAGCATATATAATATCCTGACCAAAAATACATAATAAATAAAAGATCAGTGAAATGCTACGGCAGAGCTCTTTTTATCCATTTGTAGAACATTTCAGTTATGCCATACTATGATTATTACATTATTGAATATAAGCATCAAAATGCTGTTTTCTGAAGAAAAAAAAACGTAAGCCTGCACATGGCTGAACAATTCAGACACTGTAGTATTTAAAGACTGCTTTATCAAGGGAAAAATAATTTATATAAAATTAACCAAAGATTAGCGATATAAGATTATAATTTGCATACAAATTAGAATTTTTAGAATTCTTAGAATGAAATAATCATAGTTGACATCTTTTTATAATACATTAGAAGTTTATACATTGTAAGAATACACTTAGACACTTAAACACGCAATAAGATATGGCACATATAGCTATAATGTATTCATGCAGTAGTGAATTAATGTGATATATATAAAACATGTTTTTCAAAATATCTTACATTTGAAAAGCAGATTGAAGCACATGCTCATTATGGAAATATTTAAAACATATTGCAGCGGGCCTACACATTGTTATAAAGTACTTCATTAAACCCTATAAAACCTGAATCATTTTGCTATCTCCTTACACAAAGTACACATAAAATATACTTTAAGTAAGAGTAAAATTAAAATGAGTTTAAAAAATGCACTAAAACTTCACTTAAAGTATGCTTGTGTTAAGAAGGGATAATGTATATGAAAATGTCAGTAAAATCATAAAAATCTATGATCATAAATACAGAATCAATCATTCTGACAGTAATTGTGTAAGAATGTAAATCTTTCTATGGGTCGAATAGAAAGCATCATGTCCAGACAGCAAAAGAGACTGAATCTGTTCAGTTTGATTGACAGGAATCATATATTATCAT
>NW_015554923.1:0-105 GCF_001515605.1 Sinocyclocheilus anshuiensis
CTCTCTCACTATAATTTCCTTTCCCCTCTAGTCCCCTCATCAGGTCCCTCCCAACTCCCTTAACTCAACTTTAAATCCAGGTCCCGAAACTAGGATTGACTCCTT
>NW_015554923.1:730-1299 GCF_001515605.1 Sinocyclocheilus anshuiensis
CGCGCATGTTCCAACGTGATAAAACTGACCAAGAACCTGATCCTGAGAACTCAACAAACCTGATTGACATTACGCCTATACCGCCTCGTCGAACCTCTGACAGTTAGAGTAATCAAAACGACCCAATTCTAGATAATCCTAAACAATGCACCCCTATCTCATCTCAAGTGTTCCTAACCCAATTATCCCCTAATTACCTAAGCCTTAATCAAAACGACCCAATTCTAGATAATCCTAAACAATGCACCCCTATCTCATCTCAAGTGTTCCTAACCCAATTATCCCCAAATTACCCAAACCTTGCACCAGGATTCAGTTAGTGATGGAGATGTTGTTTGTGTCTTGTGTGTGCCTGTTCGCTCTCTGCCTCTTGTTCCAGTGCCCGCCGATGTTCGCACCAGGAACATCACAGAGCTAAAGGGGGATGTGTAGGGCCTCTGCGAACAGACACAAATGAATGATTGATTCTCCGCATTCTCCGCATTCCACCGAAAAAACTGAAGAGTTTCCTTCAGAAAAAAGAGAGCCATCTGCGGTCGTAAAACTAATACAGGGTCAGTTCAGTGTCT